>NW_024742833.1:0-29433 GCF_018991925.1 Homarus americanus
ACCATGACCCAGTGTGAGGCTGGAACGCTTCAGTGCCATATGACTTGGAGTGTGAGGGCGAGCACCCTTTCAGTGACATGACCCAGGGTGTGGTCGGGCACTGCCTCCAGCACCATGAAGCAGGCAGGTTGGGCACACCTTCAGTGCCATGACCCAGGGTGTGAGGCCAGGGAACCCCTTCAACACCATGATCCAGGTGTGGGGCCGGGCTCGATTTCAGTGCCAGGGAACCGGGGTGTGAGGGCCGGGCACCCATCAGCACCATAACCATGGGTGTGAGGTTTCGGCACACCTTCAATGACATGACCGGGGTGTGAGGTTTGGGCACACCTCCAGCACCACTTGACCCGGGGTGTGAGGTTCAGGCACACCTTCAATGACATGACCCGGGGTGGGGCCGAGCACGCTAGTGACATGACCCGGGGGTGTGAGAATCCGGGCACCCTCAGATACCACTTGTTGGGTTTTGGGGTCAGGGGACCTTTCCAGTACCATGAATCAGGGGTGTGAAAGCCGTGCATCCCTTCAGCACCTTGACCCGGGGAGTGTGGTGGGCACCCCTGCAGTGCGGGTGTGAGCCCAGCACCCTTTCAGTGCCATGAAGCGGTGTGAGTCCGGCACCTACAGTGCTGTGAACTGGTGTGTGGGCAGGCACCCCTTCACATGACCCGGGTGTGAGGTCCGGCACCACTTCAGTGAAATGAATCGGGGTGTGAGGTCAGGCACCCTCCAGCACCATGACCTGGGGTGTGAGGGCAGGGAACCACTTCAGTGCCATGACCCGGGTGTGAGGCGGGCACCCTTCAATGACATGACCCGGGGTTTGAAGGCCGGACACCCTTTCAGTGACATGACCCGGGGTGTGAGGTTCGGGCACCTCCAGCACCATGACGGGGTGTGAAATTCCGGGCACACCTTCAGTGCCATGACCCGGGGTGTGAGGCCGGGCACCCCTTCAGCACCATGATCCAGGGTGTTAGGGCCGGGCTCGATTTCAGTGCCAGAACCGGGGTGTGAGCCGGCCACCCCATCAGCACCATAACCCGGTGTGAGGCCAGGCACCTGCAGTGCATGACCCTGGGTGTGAGGACAGGCACCCTCCACCACCATGACCCGGGGTGTGGGCCGGGAACCACTTCAGTGCCATGACGGGGTGTGAGGGCGGGCCAGGCACCCCTTCAATGACATGACCCGGGTGTGAGGGCCGGGCACCCCTTTAGTGACATGACCCGGGGTGTGAGGGCGGGCACCCTCAGACACCATGACCCGGGTTTGGTCGGGGACCTTTCAGTGCCATGAATCGGGGTGTGAGGTCCAGGCACCCCTGGAGTGCCATGACCCTGGGTGTGAGGGGGGCACCCTCCACCACCATGACCCGGGGTGTGAGGGCCGGGGAACCGTTTCAACCCCATGACCCGTGGTGTCGATATTTCCCATTTTTATGATACAAATTTCACGTTTTCTATGATAATCTATTTTCAGGAAAGTTGGTTATCTAAAACTTTCATGGAAGGTCGATATTTCCCATTTTTATGATACAAATTTCCGTTTTCTATGATAATCTATTTTCGGGAAAGTTGGTTATCAAAGCTTTCGCGATAGATATTTCCCAATTTTATGATACAAATTTCCGTTTTCTATGATAATCTATTTTCGGCAAATTTGGTTATCTAACCAACTTTCCCGGAAAGTAGATATTTCCCATTTTTATGATACAAATTTCCGTTTTTCTATGATAATCTATTTTCGGGAAAGTTGGTTTTAAAAACTTTCGCGGAAAGTAGATATTTCCATTTTTTATGATACAAATTTCCTGTTTTCTATGATAATCTATTTTCGGCAAATTTGGTTTATCTAACAACTTTCCCGGAAAGTAGATATTTCCCATTTTTATGATACAAATTTCCCGTTTTCTATGATAATCTACTTCCCAAAATTAGGTAAAATTTCCCGAAAATACGAAAGAAGTAGATATTTCCCATTTTTATGATACAAATTTCCGTTTTCTATGATAATCTACTTCAAAATTAGGTAATATTTCCTCGAAAATACGAAAATCTACTTTCCAAAAAGTCGATAATCTACTTTCCCGAAAATTAGATAATCTATCTACTTTCGGGGAAGTAGATAACCAACTTTCCCGGAAAGTAGATATTTCCCATTTTTATGATACAAATTTCGTTTTCTATGATAATCTATTTTGGAAAGTTGGTTATCTAACCAACTTTCCGGAAAGTCGATATTTCCCATTTTTTATGATACAAATTTCCTGTTTATGATAATCTATTTCGGGAAAGTTGGTTATCTAAGAACTTTCGCGAAAGTAGATATTTCCCATTTTTATGATACAAATTTCCTGTTTTCTATGATAATCTATTTTCGGCAAATTTGGTTATTCAACCAACTTTCCCGGAAAGTAGATATTTCCCATTTTTATGACACAAATTTCCGTTTTCTATGATAATCTACTTCCCAAAATTAGGTATTTCCCCGAATATACGAAAATCTACTTTCCCAAAAAGTCGATAATCTACTTCCCGAAAATTTGAAAATCTATCTACTTTTCGTGAAGTAGATAACCAACTTTCCCGGAAAGTCGATATTTCCCATTTTTATGATACAAATTTCCCGTTTTCTCTGATAATCTATTTTCGGAAAGTTGGTTATCTAAAACTTCGGAAAGTAGATATTTCATTTTTTGATACAAATTTCCCGTTTTCTATGATAATCTATTTTGGCAAATTTGTTATCTAACCAACTTTCCCGGAAAGTAGATATTTCCCATTTTTTATGATACAAATTTCTTTATGATAATCTACTTCCCAAAATTTGGTAATATTTCGAAAATACGAAAATCTACTTTCCCAAAAGTCGATAATCTACTTTCCCAAAATTAGAAAATCTATCTACTTTTCGGGGAAGTAGATAACCAACTTTCCCGGAAAGTAGATATTTCCCATTTTTATGATACAAATTTCTCGTTTTCTATGATAATCTATTTTCGAAAGTTGGTTATCTAAGAACTTTCGCGGAAATTGATATTTCCCATTTTTATGATACAAATTTCCCGTTTTCTATGATAATCTATTTTCGGCAATTTGTTATCTAACCAACTTTCCCGAAAGTAGATATTTCCCATTTTTATGATACAAATTTCCCGTTTTCTATGATAATCTACTTCCCAAAATTAGGTAATATCGAAAATACGAAAATCTACTTTTCCCAAAACAATAATCTACTTTCCCGAAAATTAGAAAATCTATCTACTTTTCGGGAAGTAGATAACCAACTTTCCGGAAAGTCGATATTTCCCATTTTTTATGATACAAATTTCGTTTCTATGATAATCTATTTTCGGAAAGTTGGTTATCTAAGAAACTTTCGCGGAAAGCAGATATTTCCATTTTTTATGATACAAATTTCCCTGTTTCTATGATAATCTATTTTCAAATTTGGTTATCTAACCAACTTTCCGGAAAGTAGATATTTCCCATTTTTATGATACAAATTTCCGTTTCTATGATAATCTACTCCCAAAATTAGGTAATATTTCCCGAAAATACGAAAATCTACTTTCCCAAAAAGTCCATAATCTACTTTCCCGAAAATTAGAAAATCTATCTACTTTTCGAGAGTAGATAACCAACTTTCCCGGAAAGTAGATATTTCCCATTTTATGATACAAATTTCTCGTTTTCTATGATAATCTATTTTCGGGAAAGTTGGTTATCTAGAAAACTTTCGCGAAGCAGATATTTCCCATTTTTATGATACAAATTTCCGTTTTCTATGATAATCTATTTTCGGCAAATTTGGTTATCTAACTCCTACTTTCCGAAGTAGATATTTCCCATTTTTTATGATAAAATTTCCCGTTTCTATGATAATCTACTTCCCAAAATTAGGTAATATTTCCCCGAAAATACGAAAATCTACTTTCCCAAAAAGTCGATAATCTACTTTCGAAAATTAGAAAATCTATCTACTTCGGAAGTGATACTAACTTTCCCGGAAAGTAGATATTTCCATTTATGATACAAATTTCTCGTTTTCTATGATAATATATTTTCGGGAAAGTTGGTTATCTAACCAACTTTCCCGGAAATTCGATATTTCCCATTTTTAATTACAAATTTCCGTTTTCTATGATAATCTATTTTCGGGAAAGTTGGTTATCTAAAACTTTCGCGAAGTAGATATTTCCCATTTTATGATACAAATTTCCCGTTTTCTATGATAATCTATTTTCGGCAAATTTGGTTATCTAATAACTTTCCCGGAAAGTAGATATTTCCCATTTTTTATGATACAAATTTCCCGTTTTCTATGATAATCTACTTTAAAATTAGGTAATATTTCCCCGAAAATACAATCTACTTTCCCAAAAGTCTATAATCTACTTTCGAAAATTAGAAAATCTATCTACTTTTCGGGAGTAGATAACAACTTTCGGAAGTAGATATTTCCCATTTTTTATGATACAAATTTCTCGTTTTCTATGATAATCTATTTTCGGGAAAGTTGGTTATCTAAAACTTTCGTGGAAGCAGAATTTCCCATTTTTTTGTGATACAAATTTCCCGTTTTCTATGATAATCTATTTTCGGCAAATTTGGTTATCTAACCTACTTTCCCGGAAAGTAGATATTTCCCATTTTTTATGATACAAATTTCCCGTTTTCTATGATAATCTACTTCCCAAATTAGGTAATATTTCTGAAAATACGAAAATCTACTTTCCCAAAAGTCGATAATCTACTTTCGAAAATTAGAAAATCTATCTACTTTTCGGGAAATAGATCCAACTTTCGGAAAGTAGATATTTCCCATTTTTATGATACAAATTTCTCGTTTTCTATGATAATCTATTTTCGGAAAGTTGGTTATCTAACAACTTTCCAAATTCGATATTTCCCATTTTTTATGATACAAATTTCCTTTTCTATGATAATCTATTTTCGGGAAAGTTGGTTATCTAAAACTTTCGCGGAAAGTAGATATTTCCATTTTTATGATACAAATTTCCCGTTTTCTATGATAATCTATTTTCGGCAAATTTGGTTATCTAATAACTTTCGGAAAGTAGATATTTCCCATTTTTATGATACAAATTTCCGTTTTCTATGATAATCTACTTCCCAAAATTGAGTAATATTTCCCCGAAAAATGCGAAAATCTACTTTCCCAAAAAGTCGATAATCTACTTTCCGAAAATTAGAAAATCTATCTACTTTTCGGGAGTGAATAAACAACTTTCGGAAAGTAGATATTTCCCATTTTTATGATACAAATTTCTCGTTTTCTATGATAATCTATTTTCCGGGAAAGTTAGTTTATCTAGAAACTTTCGCGGAAAGTAGATATTTCCCATTTTTTATGATACAAATTTCCCGTTTTCTGAATAATCTATTTTCGGGAAAGTTGTTATCTAAGAACTTTCGGAAAGGAATATTTTTTTTTATGATACAAATTTCCCGTTTCTATGATAATCTATTTTCGGCAAATTTGGTTATCTAACCAACTTTCCGGAAAGTAGATATTTCCCATTTTTATGATACAAATTTCCGTTTTCTATGATAATCTACTTCCCAAAATTAGGTAATATTTCCCCGAAAATACAATCTACTTTCCCAAAAGTCGATAATCTACTTTCGAAAATTAGAAAATCTATCTACTTTTCAGGAGAGTAGATAATAACTTTCGGAAGTCGATATTTCCCATTTTTATGATACAAATTTCTCGTTTTCTATGATAATCTATTTTCGGGAAAGTTGGTTATCTAGAAACTTTCGCGAGTAGATATTTCCCATTTTTATTGATACAAATTTCCGTTTTCTATGATAATCTTTTTCGGCAATTTGATTTATCTAACCACTTTCCGGAAAGTAGATATTTCCCATTTTATGATACAAATTTCCGTTTTCATAATCTACTTCCCAAATTAGGTAATATTTCCGAAAATACGAAAATCTACTTTCCCAAAAAGTCGATAATCTACTTTCCGAAATTAGAAAATCTATCTACTTTTCGGGAAGTGATAAACAACTTTCCGGAAAGTAGATATTTCCCATTTTTATGATACAAATTTCTCGTTTTCTATGATAATCTATTTTCGGGAAGTTGGTTATCTAACCAACTTTCCCGGAAAGTCGATATTTCCCATTTTATATGATACAAATTTCCCGTTTTCTATGATAATCTATTTTCGGGAAAGTTGTTTATCTAAGAAACTTTCGCGGAAAGTAGATATTTCCCATTTTTTACGATACAAATTTCCCGTTTTCTATGATAATCTATTTTCGGCAAATTTGGTTATCTAACCAACTTTCCCGGGAAGTAGATATTTCCCATTTTTTATGATACAAATTTCCCGTTTTCTATGATAATCTACTTCCCAAAATTAGGTAATATTTCCCCGAAAATAAGAAAATCTACTTTCCCAAAAAGTCGATAATCTACTTTCCCGAAAATTAGAAAATCTATCTACTTTTCGGGGAAGTAGATAACCAACTTTCCCGGAAAGTAGATATTTCCCATTTTTTATTATACAAATTTCTCGTTTTCTATGATAATCTATTTTCGGGAAAGTTGGTTATCTAAGAAACTTTCGCGGAAAGTAGATATTTCCCATTTTTTATGATACAAATTTCCCGTTTTCTATGGTAATCTATTTTCGGCAAATTTGGTTATCTAACCAACTTTCCCGGAAAGTAGATATTTCCCATTTTTATGATACAAATTTCCCGTTTTCTATGATAATATACTTCCCAAAATTAGGTAATATTTCCCCGAAAATACGAAAATCTACTTTCCCAAAAAGTCGATAATCTACTTTCCCGAAAATTAGAAAATCTATCTACTTTTCGGGGAAGTAGATAACCAACTTTCCCGGAAGTAGATATTTCGGCACGATACAAATTTCTCGTTTTTCTATGATAATCTATTTTCGGGAAAGTTGGTTATCTAACCAACTTTCCCGGAAAGAATCGATATTTCCATTTTTATGATACAAATTTCCCCGTTTTCTATGATAATCTGTTCGGGAAAGTTGGTTATCTAAACTTTCGCGGAAAGTAGATATTTCCCATTTTTATGATACAAATTTCCCGTTTTTCTATGATAATCTATTTTTCGGCAAATTTGGTTATCTAACCAACTTTCCCGGAAAGTAGATATTTCCCATTTTTTGTGATACAAATTTCCCGTTTTCTATGATAATCTACTTCGCAAAATTAGGTAATATTTCCCTCAAAATTCGAAAATCTATTCCCCCGAAAAATCGATAATCTACTTTCCGAAAAGTAGAAAATCTATCTACTTTTCGGGAAAGTAGATAACCAACTTTCCCGGAAAGTAGATATTTCCCATTTTTTTTGATACAAATTTCCCGTTTTCTATGATAATCTATTTTCGGGAAAGTTGGTTATCTAACCAACTTTCCCGGAAAGTAGATATTTCCCATTTTTTATGATACAAATTTCCCGTTTTCTATGATAATCTATTTTAGGGAAAGTTGGTTATCTAAGAAACTTTCGCGGAAAGTAGATATTTCCCATTTTTTGATACAAATATCCCGTTTTCTATGATAATCTATTTTCGGCAAATTTGGTTATCTAACCAACTTTCCCGGAAAGTAGATATTTCCCATTTTTTATGATACAAATTTCCCGTTTTCTATGATAATCTACTTGCCAAAATTAGGTAATATTTCCCCGAAAATACGAAAATCTACTTTCCCAAAAAGTCGATAATCTACTTTCCCGAAAATTAGAAAATCTATCTACTTTTCGGGGAAGTAGATAACCAACTTTCCCGGAAAGTAGATATTTCCCATTTTTTATGATACAAATTTCCCGTTTTCTATGATAATCTATTTTCGGGAAAGTTGGTTATCTAAGAAACTTTCGCGGAAAGTAGATATTTCCCATTTTTTATGATACAAATTTCCCGTTTTCTATGATAATCTATTTTCGGCAAATTTGGTTATCTAACCAACTTTCCCGGAAAGTAGATATTTCCCATTTTTTATGATACAAATTTCCCGTTTTCTATGATAATCTACTTCCCAAAATTAGGTAATATTTCCCCGAAAATACGAAAATCTACTTTCCCAAAAAGTCGATAATCTACTTTCCCGAAAATTAGAAAATCTATCTACTTTTCGGGAAGTAGATAACTAACTTTCCCGGAAAGTAGATATTTCCCATTTTTTATGATACAAATTTCTCGTTTTCTATGATAATCTATTTTCGGGAAAGTTGGTTATCTAACCAACTTTCCCGGAAAGTCGATATTTCCCATTTTTTATGATACAAATTTCCCGTTTTCTATGATAATCTATTTTCGGGAAAGTTGGTTATCTAAGAAACTTTCGCGGAAAGTAGATATTTCCCATTTTTTATGATACAAATTTCCCGTTTTCTATGATAATCTATTTTCGGCAAATTTGGTTATCTAACCAACTTTCCCGGAAAGTAGATATTTCCCATTTTTTATGATACAAATTTCCCGTTTTCTATGATAATCTACTTCCCAAAATTAGGTAATATTTCCCCGAAAATACGAAAATCTACTTTCCCAAAAAGTCGATAATCTACTTTCCCGAAAAGTAGAAAATCTATCTACTTTTCGGGGAAGTAGATAACCAACTTTCCCGGAAAGTAGATATTTCCCATTTTTATGATACAAATTTCCCGTTTTCTATGATAATCTACTTCCCGGAAAGTTGGTTATGTGAAGAAACTTTCGCGGAAAGTAGATATTTCTATTTTTTATGATACAAATTTCCTGCTCTATGATAATCTATTGGCAAATTTATATTCAACCAACTTTCCCGGAAAGTAGATATTTCCTATTTTTATGATACAAATTTCCTGTTTCTATGATAATCTATTTTCGGCAAATTTGGTTATCTAACTAACTTTCTCGAAAGTAGATATTTTCCCATTTTTTATGATACAATTTCCGTTTTTCTATGATAATCTACTTCCCAAAATTAGGTAATATTTCCCCGAAAATACGAAAATCTACTTTCAAAGTCGATAATCTACTTTCCAAAATTAGAAAATCTATCTACTTTTCGGGGAAGTAGATAACCAACTTCCCGGAAAGTAGATATTTCCCATTTTTTTATGATACAAATTTCTCGTTTTCTATGATAATCTATTTTAGGAAAATTGGTTATCTAAGAAACTTTCGTGGAAAGTAGATATTTCCCATTTTTTATGATACAAATTTCCGTTTTCTATGATAATCTATTTTCGGCAGAATTTGGTTATCTAACCAACTTTCGGAAAGTAGATATTTCCATTTTGTAGTACAAATTTCCGTTTTCTATGATAATCTACTTCCCAAAATTAGGTAATATTTCCCCGAAAATACGAAAATCTACTTTTCCCAAAAGTCGATAATCTACTTTCGAAATTAGAAAATCTATCTACTTTTCGAGTAGATAACTCTTTCCCGGAAAGTAGATATTTCCATTTTTTATGATACAAATTTCGTTTTCTCTTGTAATCTATTTTCGGGGAAAGTTGGTTATCTAACCAACTTTGGAAAGTCGATATTTCCCATTTTTTATGATACAAATTTCCGTTTTCTATGATAATCTATTTTTAGGAAAATTGGTTATCTAAAACTTTCGCGGAAGTAGATATTTCCCATTTTTATGATACAAATTTCCTGTTTTCTATGATAATCTATTTTCGGCAAATTTGGTTATCTAACCAACTTTCGGAAAGTAGATATTTCCATTTTTTTATGATACAAATTTCCGTTTTCTATGATAATCTACTTCCCAAAATTAGGTAATATTTCCCCGAAAATACGAAAATCTACTTTCCCAAAAAGTCGATAATCTACTTTCGAAAATTAGAAAATCTATCTACTTTTCGGGAAGTAGATAACATTTCGGAAAGTAGATATTTCCCATTTTTATGATACAAATTTCTCGTTTTCTATGATAATCTATTTTCGGAAAGTTGGTTATCTAACCAACTTTCCCAGAAAGTCGATATTTCCCATTTTTATGATACAAATTTCCTTTCTATGATAATCTATTTTAGGGAAAATTTGGTTATCTAGAAAACTTTCGCGGAAAGTAGATATTTCCCATTTTTATGATACAAATTTCCCGTTTTCTATGATAATCTATTTTCGGCAAATTTGTTTATCTATTCAACTTTCCCGGAAAGTAGATATTTCCCATTTTTATGATACAAATTTCTCGTTTTCTATGATAATCTATTTTCGGAAAGTTGGTTATCTAATAACTTTCGGAAGTCGATATTTCCCATTTTATGATACAAATTTCCGTTTTCTATGATAATCTATTTTCGGGAAAGTTGGTTATCTAAACTTTCGCGGAAGGTAGATATTTCCCATTTTTATGATACAAATTTCCCTATGATAATCTATTTTCGGCAAATTTGGTTATCTTACAACTTTCGGAAGTAGATATTTCCCATTTTATGATACAAATTTCCCGTTTTCTATGATAATCTACTTCCCAAAATTAGTTAATATTTCCCGAAAATACGAAAATCTACTTTCCCAAAAAGTCGATAATCTACTTTCGAAAATTAGAAAATCTATCTACTTTTCGGGAAGTAGATAATATCGGAAAGTAGATATTTCCACATATGATAAATTTCTCGTTTTCTATGATAATCTATTTTCGGGAAGTTGGTTATCTAACCAACTTTCCGGAAAGTCGATATTCCATTTTTATGATACAAATTTCCGTTTTCTTGATAATCTATTTTAGGAAAATTGGTTATCTAAAACTTTCTGGAAAGTAGATATTTCCCATTTTTTATGATACAAATTTCCGTTTCTATGATAATCTATTTTCGGAAAGTTGGTTATCTAGAAAATTTCGCGAAGTAGATATTTCCATTTTTTTATGATACAAATTTCCCGTTTTCTATGATAATCTATTTTTCGGCAAATTTGGTTATTTAATAACTTTCGGAAAGTAGATATTTCCATTTTTATGATACAAATTTCCGTTTTCTATGATTATCTACTTCCCAAATTAGGTAATATTTCCCCGAAAATACGAAATCTACTTTCCCAAAAGTCGATAATCTACTTTCGAAAATTAGAAAATCTATCTACTTTTCGGGGAAGTAGATAACTTTCCGGAAAGTAGAAATTTCCATTTTTTATATACAAATTTCTGTTTTCTATGATAATATTTTCGGAGGTGGTTATCTAACCAACTTTCCCGGAAAGTCGATATTCCATTTTTATGATACAAATTTCCCGTTTTCTATGATAATCTATTTTCGGGAAAGTTGGTTATCTAGAAACTTTCGCGAAAGTAGATATTTCCCATTTTTATGATACAAATTTCCGTTTCTATGATAATCTATTTTCAGCAAATTTGGTTATCTAACCAACTTTCCCGGAAAGTAGATATTTCCCATTTTTATGATACAAATTTCCGTTTTCTATTGATAATCTACTTCCAAAATAGGTAATATTTCCCGAAAATACGAAAATCTACTTTCCCAAAAGTCGATAATCTACTTTCGAAAATTAGAAAATCTATCTACTTTTCGGGGAAGTAGATAATAACTTCCGGAAAGTAGATATTTCCCATTTTTATCATACAAATTTCTCGTTTTCTATGATAATCTTTTTCGGGAAAGTTGGATATATAACCAACTTTCCCGGAAAGTCGATATTTCCATTTTTATGATACAAATTTCCGTTTTCTATGATAATCTATTTTCGGGAAAGTTGGTTATCTAGAAACTTTCGCGGAAGTAGATATTTCCCATTTTTATGATACAAATTTCCCGTTTTCTATGATAATCTATTTTCGGCAAATTTGGTTATCTAACCAACTTTCGGAAAGTAGATATTTCCCATTTTTTATGATACAAATTTCCCGTTTCTATGATAATCTACTTCCCAAAATTAGGTAATATTTCCCGAAAATACGAAAATCTACTTTCCCAAAAGTCGATAATCTACTTTCCCGAAAATTAGAAAATCTATCTACTTTTCGAGTAGATAACCAACTTTCCCGGAAAGTAGATATTTCCCATTTTATGATACAAATTTCTCTTTTCTGTGATAATCTATTTTTGGGAAGATGGTTATCTAACCAACTTTCCCGGAAAATCGATATTTCCCATTTTTATGATACAAATTTCCGTTTCTATGATAATCTATTTTCGGCAAATTTGGTTATCTAACTTTCGGAAAGTAGATATTTCCCATTTTTATGATACAAATTTCCGTTTCTATGATAATACTTCCCAAAATTAGGTAATATTTCTGAAAATAGAAAATCTACTTTCCCAAAAGTGATAATCCGAAAATTAGAAAATCGATCTACTTTTCGGGGAAGTAGATAACTAACTTTCCCGGAAAGTTGATATTTCCCATTTTTATGATACTTCTTCGTTTTCTATGATAATCTATTTTCGGAAAGTTGTATCTAACCAACTTTCCCGGAAAGTCGATATTTCATTTTTTATGATACAAATTTTCCGTTTTTATGATAATCTATTTTAGGAAAGTTGGTTATCTAAGAAACTTTCGCGGAAAGTAGATATTTCCCATTTTTATGATACAAATTTCCCGTTTTGCGATTATCTATTTCTAAATTTGGTTATCTAACCAACTTTTCCGGAAAGTAGATATTTCCCATTTTTTATGATACAAATTTCCCGTTTTCTATGATAATCTACTTCTAATTAGGTAATATTTCGAACTGAAATCTACTTTCCCAAAAGTCGATAATCTACTTTCCCGAAAATTAGAAAATCTATCTACTTTCGGGGAAGTAGATAACCAACTTTCCCGGAAAGTCGATATTTCCCATTTTTTATGATACAAATTTCGTTTTCTATGATATCTATTTCGGAAAGTTGGTTATCTAACCAACTTTCCCGGAAAGTCGATATTTCCCATTTTTATGATACAATTCTGCGTATGATACCGGAAAGTTGGTTATCTAACCAACTTTCCCGGAAAGTAGATATTTTTTATGATACAAATTTCCTTTTTCTATGAAAATCTATTTTCGGTAAAATTGGTTATCTAAGAAACTTTTGAAAGTAGATATTTCCCATTTTTATGATACAATTTCCGTTTTATGATAATCTATTTTCGGCAAATTTGTTATCTAACCAACTTTCCCGAAAGTAGATATTTCCCTTTTTATGATACAAATTTCGTTTTCTATGATAATCTACTTCAAAATTAGGTAATATTTCGAAATACGAAAATCTACTTTCCAAAAAGTCGATAATCTACTTTCGAAATTAGAAAATCTATCTTTTCGGGAAGTAGATAACCAACTTTCCGGAAAGTCGATGTTTCCCATTTTTATGATACAAATTTCGTTTCTATGATAATCTATTTTCGGAAAGTTGGTTATCTATGAAACTTCACGTGGAAAGTAGATATTTCCATTTTTATGATACAATTTCGTTTTCTATGATAATCTATTTTCAGCAAATTTGGTTATCTAACCAACTTTCCCGGAAAGTAGATATTTCATTTTTATGATACAAATTTCGTTTTCTATGATAATCTATTTTCGGAAAGTTGGTTATCTAAACAACTTTCCGGAAAGTAGATATTTCCAGTCTTTATGATACAAATTTTCTGCTTTCTATGATAATCTATTTTCAGCAATTGGTTATCTAACCAACTTTCCTGGAAAGTCGATATTTCCATTTTTTATGATAAATTTCCTGTTTCTATGATATCTATTTTAGGAAAATTGGTCTAAGAAACTTTCGCGGAAAGTAGATATTTCATTTTTATGATACAAATTTCCTGTTTTATGATAATCTTTTTTCGGCAAATTTGGTTATCTAACCAACTTTCCCGGAAAGTAGATATTTCCCATTTTTATGATACAAATTTCCTGTTTTCTATGATAATCTACTTCCCAAAATTAGGTAATATTTCCCGAAAATACGAAAATCTACTTTCCCAAAAAGTCGATAATCTACTTTCCTGAAAATTAGAAAATCTATCTACTTTTCGGGAAGTAGATAACCAACTTTCCGAAAGTAGATATTTCCCATTTTCTATGATACAAATTTCTCGTTTTCTATGATATCTATTTTCGGAAATTTGGTTATCTAACCAACTTTCCCGGAAAGTCGATATGTCCCATTTTATGATACAAATTTCCCGTTTTCTATGATAATCTATTTTCGGGAAAGTTATATCTAAGAAACTTTGCGAAAGTAGATATTTCCCATTTTTTATGATACAAATTTCTGTTTATGATAATCTACTTCCCAAAATTGGTAATATTTCCCGAAACATGAAAATCTACTTTCCCTAAAAAGTCGATAATCACTTTCTGAAAATTAGAGAAAATCTATCTACTTTCGGGAAGTTGATAACCAACTTTCCGGAAAGTAGATATTTTATTTTATATACAATTTCGTTTTGCGATAATTTATTTTCGAAAGTTATCTAACTAACTTTCCCGAAAGTCGATATTTCCATTTTTTATGATACAAATTTCGTTTTTTCGGATAATTTTATTAGGAAAGTAGATATTTCCATTTTTATGATACAAATTTCCTTATGATAATCTACTCCCAAAATTAGGTAATATTTCCGAAAATACGGAAAATCTACTTTCCCAAAAAGTCGATAATCTACTTTCCGAAAATTAGAAAATCTATCCACTTTCGGGGAAGTAGATAACCAACTTTCCCGGAAAGTAGATATTTCCCATTTTTATGATACAAATTTTCGTTTTATGATAATCATTTTCGAAAGTTGGTTATCTAAGAAACTTTCCGGAAAGTAGATATTTCCCATTTTTATGATACAAATTTCCTGTTTTCTATGATAATCTATTTTCGAAAGTTGTCTAAGAAATTTCGCAGAAAGTAGATATTTCCCATTTTATGATACAAATTTCCTGTTTTATGATAATCTATTTTCGGAAAGTTATTATCTAATAACTTTGAAAGTAGATATTTCCCATTTTTTATGATACAAATTTCCTGTTTCTATGATAATCTATTTTCAAAGTTGGTTATCTAACCAACTTTCGCGGAAAGTAGATATTTCCCATTTTTATGATACAAATTTTCGTTTATGATATTTTCGGAAAGTTGTTATCTAACCAACTTCCCGGAAAGTCGATATTTCCATTTTTGTGATACAAATTTCCTGTTTTATGATAATCTATTTTCGGGAAAGTTGTTTATCTAAGAAAACTCGCGAAAGTAGATATTTCCGTTTTCTATGATAATCTATTTTCGGCAAATATAGCTAACCAACTTTCCGGAAAGTAGATATTTCCCATTTTTATGATACAAATGTTTTCTATGATAATCTACTCCCAAAATTAGGTAATATTTCGAAAAATACGAAAATCTACTTTCCCAAAAGTCGATAATTTACTTTCCTGAAAATTAGAAAATCTATCTACTTTTCAGGAAGTAGATAACCAACTTTCCCGGAAAGTCGATATTTCCATTTTTATGATACAAATTTTTCTTTTCTATGATAATTCATTTTTCGAAAGTTGGTTATCTAACCAACTTTCCGGAAAGTTCATATTTCCATTTTTATGATACAAATTTCCCGTTTTCTCGATAATCTATTTTCTGGAAAGTAGATATTTCCCATTTTTATGATACAAATTTCCGTTTTCTATGATAATCTACTTCCCAAAATTAGGTAATATTTCCCGAAAATACGAAAATCTACTTTTCCCAAAAGTCGATAATCTACTTTCCCGAAAATTAGAATTCTATCCACTTTTCGGAAGTAGATAACCAACTTTCCCGAAAGTAGATATTTCCATTTTTATGATACAAATTTCGTTTCATGATAATCTATTTTCGAAAGTTGTTATCTAACCAACTTTCCCGAAAGTCGATATTTCCCATTTTTATGATACAAATTTCCGTTTTCTATGATAATCTATTTCGGAAAGTTGGTTATTCTAAGAAACTTCGCGGAAAGTAGATATTTCCCATTTTTATGATACAAATTTCCGTTTTCTATGATAATCTATTTTCGGAAAGTTAATATTCAGAAACTTTCGTGGAAAGTAGATATTTCCTGTTTTCTATGATAATTTTCAAAATGGTTATTCAACCAACTTTCCCGGAAAGTAGATATTTCATTTTTATGATACAAATTTCCGTTTCTATGATAATCTACTTCCCAAAATTAGTAATATTTCGAAAATACGAAAATCTACTTTCCCAAAAGTCGATAATCTACTTTCCGAAAATTAGAAAATCTATCTACTTTCAGGAAGTAGATACCAACTTTCCCGAAAGTCGATATTTCCCATTTTTATGATACAAATTTCGTTTTCTATGATATCTATGGGAAAGTTGGTTATCTAACCAACTTTCCCGGAGTCCATATTTCCCATTTTTATGATACAAATTTCCTGTTTATGATAATCTATTTTCTGAAAGTAGATATTTCCCATTTTTATGATACAAATTTCCTGTTTCTATGATAATCTACTTCCCAAAATTAGGTAATATTTCGAAAATACGAAAATCTACTTTCCCAAAAGTCGATAATCTACTTTCCGAAAATTAGAAAATCTATCCACTTTTCGGGGAAGTAGATAACCAACTTTCCGGAAAGTAGATATTTCCCATTTTTATGATACACTCTTTTTCTATGATATTTATTTTCGAAAGTTGTATTTAACCAACTTTTCCCGGAAAGTCGATATTCCATTTTTATGATACAAATTTCCCGTTTCTATGATAATCTATTTTCGGGAAAGTTGGTTATCTAAGAAACTTTCGCGGAAAGTAGATATTTCTATTGATACAAATTTCCGTTTCTATGATAATCTATTGGTGCTGGTTATCTAAGAAACTTTCGCGGAAAGTAGATATTTCCATTTTTATGATACAAATTTCCTGTTTTCTATGATAATTATTTTCGAAAGTTATCTAACCAACTTTCGCGGAAAGTAGATATTTCCATTTTTATGATACAAATTTTCGTTTCTATGATATTTATTTTCGAAAGTTGGTTATCTAACCAACTTTCCCGGAAAGTCGATATTTCCATTTTTATGATACAAATTTCCCGTTTCTATGATAATCTATTTTGAAAGGTTATCTAAGAAACTTTCGCGAAAGTAGATATTTACCGTTTTCTATGATAATCTATTTTCGGGAAAGTTGGTTATCTAAGAAACTTTCGCGGAAAGTAGATATTTCCCATTTTTTATGATACAAATTTCCCGTTTTCTATGATAATCTACTTCCCAAAATTAGGTAATATTTCCCCGAAAATACGAAAATCTACTTTCCCAAAAAGTCGATAATCTACTTTCCCGAAAATTAGAAAATCTATCTACTTTTCGGGAAGTAGATAACCAACTTTCCCGGAAAGTAGATATTTCCCATTTTTTATGATACAAATTTCTCGTTTCTATGATAATCTATTTTCGGGAAAGTTGGTTATCTAACCAACTTTTTCGGAAAGTCGATATTTCCCATTTTTTATGATACAAATTTCCCGTTTTCTATGATAATCTATTTTCGGGAAAGTAGATATTCCTCCCCATTTTTTATGATACAAATTTCCCGTTTTCTGTGATAATCTGCTTCCCAAAATTAGGTAATATTTCCCTGAAAATACGAAAATCTACTTTCCCAAAAAGTCGATAATCTACTTTCCCGAAAATTAGAAAATCTATCTACTTTTCGGGGAAGTAGATAACCAACTTTCCCGGAAAGTAGATATTTCCCATTTTTTATGATACAAATTTCTCGTTTTCTAAGATAATCTATTTTCGGGAAAGTTGGTTATCTAACCAACTTTCCCGGAAAGTCGGTATTTCCCATTTTTTATGATACAAATTTTCCGTTTTCTATGATAATCTATTTTCGGGAAAGTTGTTTATCTAACCAACTTTCCCGGAAAGTAGATATTTCCCATTTTTTATGATACAAATTTCCCGCTTTCTATGATAATCTATTTTCGGAAAATTTGGTTATCTAACCAACTTTCCCGGAAAGTAGATATTTCCCATTTTTTGTGATACAAATTTCCCGTTTTCTATGATAATCTATTTTCGGCAAATTTGGTTATCTAATCAACTTTCCCGGAAAGTAGATATTTCCCATTTTTTATGATACAAATTTCCCGTTTTCTATGATAATCTATTTCCAAAAAATTAGGTAATATTTCTGAAAATACGAAAATCTACTTTCTACAACAAGTCGATAATCTGCTTTCCGAGAATTGAAAATCTATCTCTACTTTTCGGGGAAATGCGTCTTAACTTTCCCGGAAAGTAGATATTTCCCATTTTTTATGATACAAATTTCTCGTTTTCTATGATAATCTAGTTTCGGGAAAGTTGGTTATCTAACCAACTTTCCCGGAAAGTCGATATTTCCCATTTTTTATGATACAAATTTCCCGTTTTCTATGATAATCTATTTTCGGGAAAGTTGGTTATCTAAGAAACTATCGCGGAAAGTAGATATATCCCATTTTTTATGATACAAATTTCCCGTTTTCTATGATAATCTATTTTCGGCAAATTTGTTTATCTAACCAACTTTCCCAGAAAGTAGATATTTCCCATTTTTTATGATACAAATTTCCCGTTTTATGATAATCTACTTCCCAAATTAGGTAATATTTCTGAAAATATGAAAATCTACTTTCCCAAAAAGTCGATAATCTACTTTCCGAAAATTAGAAAATCTATCTACTTTTCGGGGAAGTAGATAAATCAACTTTCCCGAAAATAGATATTTCCCATTTTTATGATACAAATTTCCGTTTTCTATGATAATCTATTTTCGAAAGATGGTTATCTAAGAAACTTTCGCGGAAAGTAGATATTTCCCTTTTTTATGATACAAATTTCCCGTTTTCTATGATAATCTATTTTCGGCAAATTTGGTTTTAACCAACTTTCCCGGAAAGCAGATATTTCCCATTTTTTATGATACAAATTTCCCGTTTTCTATGATAATCTACTTCCCAAAATTAGGTAATATTTCCCCGAAAATACGAAAATCTACTTTCCCAAAAAGTCGATAATCTACTTTCCCGAAAATTAGAAAATCTATCTACTTTTCGGGGAAGTAGATAACCAACTTTCCCGGAAAGTCGATATTTTCCATTTTTTATGATACAAATTTCTCGTTTTCTATGATAATCTATTTTCGGGAAATTTGGTTATCTAACCAACTTTCCCGGAAAGTCAATATATCCCATTTTTTATGATACAAATTTCCCGTTTTCTATGATAATCTATTTTCGGGAAAGTTGGTTATCTAAGAAACTTTCGCGGAAAGTAGATATTTCCCATTTTTTATGATACAAATTTCCCGTTTTCTATGATAATCTACCTCCCAAAATTAGGTAATATTTCCCCGAAAATACGAAAATCTACTTTCCCTAAAAAGTCGATAATCTACTTTCCCGAAAATTAGAAAATCTATCTACTTTTCGGGGAAGTAGATAACCAACTTTCCCGGAAAGTAGATATTTCCCATTTTTTATGATACAAATTTCTCGTTTTCTATGATAATCTATTTTCGGGAAAGTTGGTTATCTAACCAACTTTCCCGGAAAGTCCATATTTCCCATTTTTTATGATACAAATTTCCCGTTTTCTATGATAATCTATTTCGGAAAGTAGATATTTCCATTTTTATGATACAAATTTCTGTTTTCTATGATAATCTACTTCCCAAAAAATTAGGTAATATTTCCTTTGAAAATACGAAAATCTACTTTCCCAAAAAAGTCGATAATCTACTTTCCCGAAAATTAGCAATCTATCCACTTTTCGGGAAAGTAGATAACCAACTTTCGCGGAAAGTAGATATTTCCCATTTTTTATGATACAAATTTCCCGTTTTCTATGATAATCTATTTTCGGCAAATTTGGTTATATAACCAACTTTCCCGGAAAGTAGATATTTCCCATTTTTTATGATACAAATTTCCTGTTTTCTATGATAATCTATTTTCGGGAAAGTTGTTTATCTAACCAACTTTCGCGGAAAGTAGATATTTCCCATTTTTGTGATACAAATTTCTGTTTCTATGATAATCTATTTTCGGAAAGTTGGTTATCTAAGAAACTGCGGAAAGTAGATATTTCCTATTTTTATGATACAATTTCCGTTTTCAAGATAATCTATTTTCGGCAAATTTGGTTATCTAACCAACTTTCCCCGAAAGTAGATATTTCCCATTTTTTATGATACAAATTTCCCGTTTTCTATGATAATCTACTTCCCAAAATTAGGTAATATTTCCCCGAAAATACGAAAATCTACTTTCCCAATAAGTCGATAATCTACTTTCCCGAAAATTAGAAAATCTATCTACTTTTCGGGGAAGTAGATAACCAACTTTCCCGGAAAGTCGATATTTCCCATTTTTTATGATACAAATTTCCCGTTTTCTATGATAATCTATTTTGGGGAAAGTTGGTTATCTAAGAAACTATCGCGGAAAGTAGATATTTCCCATTTTTTATGATACAAATTTCCCGTTTTCTATGATAATCTATTTTCGGCAAATTTGGTTATCCAACCAACTTTCCCGGAAAGTAGATATTTCCCATTTTTTATGATACAAATTTCCCGTTTTCTATTTTCGGGAAAGTTGGTTATCAAAGAAACTTTCGCGGAAAGTAGATATTTCCCATTTTTTATGATGCAAATTTCCCGTTTTCTATGATAATCAATTTTCAGCAAATTTGGTTATCTAACCAACTTTCCCGGAAAGTAGATATTTCCCATTTTTTATGATACAAATTTCCCGTCTTCTATGATAATCTATTTTCAGCAAATTTGGTTATCTAACCAACTTTTCGGAAAGTTTTCCCATTTTTATGATACATTCTCATTTCTATGATAATCTATTTCGGAAAGTTCGTTATCTAACCAACTTTCCCGGAAAGTCGATATTCCCATTTTTATGTTCAAAATTTCCGTTTTCTATGATAATCTATTTTCGGGAAAGTTGGTTATCTAAGAAACTTTCGCGAAGTAGATATTTCCCATTTTTATGATACAAATTTCCCGTTTTTTATGATAATCTACTTCGGCAAATTTGAGTTATCTAACCAACTTTCGGAAAGTAGAAACTTTATTTTTTATGATACAAATTTCCGGTTTTCTATGATAATCTACTTCCCAAAAATTAGGTAATATTTCCCAATACAATCTACTTTCCCAAAAGTCGATAATCTACTTTCAATTTAGAAATCTATCTACTTTTCAAGTAGATAACCAACTTTCGGAAAGTAGATATTTCCCAATTTTTATGATACAAATTTCGTTTTCTATGATAATCTATTTTCGGAAAGTTATCTAACCAACTTTCCGGAAAGTCGATATTTCCCATTTTTATGATAAAATTCCGTTTTCTATGATAATCTATTTTGGGGAAAGTTGTTAACTAAGAAACTTTCACGAAGTAGATATTTCCCATTTTTATGATACAAATTTCCGTTTCTATGATAATCTATTTTCGGCAAATTTGGTTATCTAACCAACTTTCCCGGATAGTAGATATTTCCCATTTTTATGATACAAATTTCCCATTTTCTATGATAATCTACTTCTAGGTAAGTATATTTCCCGGAAATAAGAAAATCTACTTTCCCAAAAGTCGATAATCTACTTTCCAATTAGAAAATCTATCTACTTTTCGGGAAATAGATAACCAACTTTCCCGGAAAGTAGATATTTCCATTTTTATGATACAAATTCTCGTTTTCTATGATAATCTATTTTCAGGAAAGCTGGTTATCTAACCAACTTTCCCGGAAAATCGATATTTCCCATTTTCATGATACAAATTTCGTTTTCTATGATAATCTATTTTCGGGAAAGTGGTTATCTAGAAACTTCATGAAAGTAGATATTTCCCATTTTTTATGAACTCCGTTTTCTATGATAATCTATTCTGGAAATTTGTTATCTAACCAACTTTCCCGGAAAGTAGATATTTCCCATTTTTATGATACAAATTTCCCGTTTTCTATGATAATCTACTTCCCAAAATTGATGTACCTAAAATAGAAAATCTACTTTCCCAAAAATCGATAATCTACTTTCTAAAATTAGAAAATCTATCTACTTTTCAGGAAGTAGATATACTTTCCAAATGAGTTTTCCCATTTTTATGATACAAATTTCTCGTTTTCTATGATAATCTATTTTTCTTATCTAACCAACTTTCCCGGAAAGTCGATATTCCCATTTTTTATGATACAAATTTCCGTTTTCTATGATAATCTATTTTCGGTAAGTTGGTTATCTAACCAACTCTCCAAATAGATATTCCATTTTTATGATACAAATTTCCCGTTTTCATGATAATCTACTTCCCAAAATTAGGTAATATTTCCCCGAAAAAACGAAAATCTACTTTCCCAAAGTCGATAATCTACTTTCCCAATTAGAAAATCTATCTACTTTTCAGGGAAGTAGATAACCAACTTTCCCGGAAAGTAGATATTTCCCATTTTTATGATACAAATTTCTCGTTTTCTATGATAATCTATTTTCGGAAAATTTGGTTATCTAACACTTTCGGAAAGTAGATATTCCCATTTTTATGATACAAATTTCCCGTTTTCTATGATAATCTACTTCCCAAAATTAGGTAATATTTCCCGAAAATACAATCTACTTTCCCAAAAAGTCGATAATCTACTTTCTCAATTGAAACTCTATCTACTTTTCGGAGTAGATAACCAACTTTCGGAAAGTAGATATTTCCTTTTATGATACAAATTCTCGTTTTCTATGATAATCTATTTTCGGAAAGTTGGTTATCTAACCAACTTTGAGTAGATATTCCCATTTTTTATGATACAACACCTGATAATCTATTTTTGGAAAGTTGGTTATCTAAGAAACTTTCGCGGAAGTAGATTTTCCCATTTTTTATGATACAAATTTTCCGTTTCTATGATAATCTATTATCGGCAAATTTGGTTATCTAACCAACTTTCCCAGAAAGTAGATATTTCCCATTTTTATAATACAAATTTCTCGTTTCTCTATGATAATCTCTTTTCGGGAAAGTTGGTATCTAAACTTTCCGGAAAGTAGATATTTCCGATTATTTATGATACAAATTTCCCGTTTCTATGATAATCTATTTTCGGTAAAGTTGGTTATCTAACCAACTTTCCCGGAAAGTCGATATTTCACATTTTTATGATACAAATTTCCCGTTTTCTATGATTATCTATTTTCGGAAAGTTGGTTATCTAGAAACTTTCGCGGAAAGTAGATATTTCCCATTTTTTATGATACAAATTTCCCGTTTTCTATGATAATCTATTTTCGGCAAATTTGGTTATCTAACCTTTCCGGAAAGTAGATATTTCTATTTTATGATACAAATTTCCCGTTTTCTATGATAATCTACTTCCCAAAATTAGGTAATTTTCCCCATCAATACGAAAATCTACTTTCCCAAAAGTCGATAATCTACTTTCGAAATTAGAAAATCTATCTACTTTTCGGGAAGTAGATAACCAACTTTCCCGGAAAGTAGATATTTCTATTTTTATGATACAAATTTCTCGTTTCTCATATTAATCTATTTTCGGAACGTTGGTTATCTAACCAACTTTCCCGGAAATGATATTTATTTTATATTAAATTTCCCGTTTTCTATGATAATCTATTTTCGGTAAAGTTGGTTATCTAACCAACTCTCCCGGAAAGTAGATATTTCCATTTTTTATGATACAAATTTCCCGTTTTCTATGATAATCTACTTCCCAAAATTAGGTAATATTTCCCCGAAAATACGAAAATCTACTTTCCCCAAAAGTCGATAATCTACTTTCCAGAAATTAGAAAATCTATCTACTTTTCAGAGTAGATAACAACTTTCGAAAGTAGATATTTCCCATTTTTATGATACAAATTTCTCGTTTGCTATGATAATCTATTTTCGGCAAATTTGGTTATCTAACCTTTCCGGAAAGTCATTTTTCCCATTTTTATGATACAATTTCCCGTTTTCTATGATAATCTATTTTCGGAAAAGTTGGTTATCTAAAACTTTCGCAGTAAATATTTCCCATTTTTTTGATACAAATTTCCCGTTTCTATGATAATCTATTTTCGGCAAATTTGGTTATCTAACCAACTTTCCCGGAAAGTAGATATTTCCCATTTTTTGTGATACAAATTTCCTGTTTTCTGTAATCTACTTCCCAAATTGATATTTCTGAAAATACGAAATCTACTTTCCCCAAAAGTCGATAATCTACTTTCCGAAAATTAGACAATCTATCTCCTTTTTCAAAGTAGATAATAACTTTCAAAGTAGATATTTCTCTATTTTATGATACAAATTTCTCGTTTTCTATGATCTATTTTCAGGAAAGTTGGTTATCTAACTAACTTTCCCGGAAAGTCGATATTTCCCATTTTTATGATACAAATTCCCGCTTTCTATGATAATCTATTTTCGGGAAAGTTGGTTATCTAAAACTTTCATGGAAAGTAGATATTCCCCATTTTTTATGATACAATTCCCGTTTTCTATGATAATCTATTTTCGGCAAATTGGTTATCTAACCAACGTTCCCGGAAAGTAGATATTTCCCATTTTATATTACAAATTTCGTTTTGTATGATAATCTATTTTCGGAAAGTTGGTTATATAAAACTTTCGCCGGAAAGTAGATATTTCCCATTTTTATGATACAAATTTCGTTTTCTATGATAATCTATTTTCGGCAAATTTGGTTATCTAAACAACTTTCCCCGGAAATAAATATTTCCCCATTTTTATGATACAAATTTCCGTTTTCTATGATAATCTACTTCCCAAAATTAGGTAATATTTCTGAAAATACATCTACTTTCCCAAAAGTCTATAATCTACTTTCGAAAATTCAAAATCTATCTACTTTTCGGGAAATAACTCATCTTTCGGAAAGTAGATATTTCCCATTTTTATGATACAAATTTCTCGTTTTCTATGATAATCTATTTTTCGCGAAAGTTGGTTATCACCAACTTTCCCGGAAAGTCGATATTTCCCATTTTTTATGATACAAATCTAGTTTTCCTGATAATCTATTTTCAGGAAAGTTGTTTATCTAAGCTTTCGCGGAAAGTAGATATTTCCCATTTTATGATACAAATTTCCGTTTTCTATGATAATCTATTTTAGGCAAATTTGGTTATCTAACCAACTTTCCCGGAGAGTAGATATTTCCCATTTTTATGATACAAATTTCCTGTTTTCTATGATAATCTACTTCCCAAAATTAGTAATATTTCCCCGAAAATAGAAAATCTACTTTCCCAAAAGTCGATAATCTACTTTCGAAAATTAGACAATCTCCTTTCGGGGTAGATAACTTTCCCGGAAGTAGGTATTTCTCATTTTATGATACAAATTTCTCGTTTCTATGATAATCTATTTTCGAGAAAATTGGTTATCTAACCAACGTTCGGAAAGTAGATATTTCCCATTTTTATGATACAAATTTCCGTTTTGCATGATAATCTATTTTCAGGAAAGTTGGTTATCTAACACTTTCAGAAGTCCATATTTCCCATTTTTATGATACAAATTTCCCGTTTCTATGATAATCTATTTTCGGAAAGTAGATATTTCCATTTTTATGATACAAATTTCCGTTTTCTATGATAATCTACTTCCCAAAATTAGGTAATATTTCCCCGAAAATACGAAAATCTACTTTCCCAATAGTCGATAATCTACTTTCTAATTAGAAAATCCTATCTACTTTTCGAGTAGATAACCAACTTTCCCGGAAGTAGATATTTCCCATTTTTATGATACAAATTTCGTTTTCTCATGATAATATTTTTCGGAAAGTTGGTTATCTAACCAACTTTCCAGAAAGTCGATATTTCCCATTTTTTATGATACAAATTTCCTTTTTCTATGATAATCTATTTTCGAGAAGTTGGTTGTAAACTATCGCGAAGTAGATATATCCATTTTTTATGATAAATTTCCGTTTCTATGATAATCTATTTTCGGCAAATTTGGTTATCTAACCAACTTTCCCAGAAGAGATATTTCCCATTTTTATGATACAAATTTCCGTTTTCTATTTTTCGGAAAGTTGGTTATCAAGAAACTTTTAGCAAAGTAGATATTTCCCATTTTATGATGCAAATTTCCCGTTTTTCTATGATAATCTATTTTCAACAAATTTGGTTATCTAACCAACTTTCCCGGAAGTAGATATTTTCCCATTTTTATGATACCAATTTCCGTTTCTATGATAATCTACTTCCAAAATTGGTATATTTCCCCAATACAATCTACTTTCCCAAAGTCGATAATCTTTCCGAAAATTAGAAAATCTATCACTTTTCCAGGAAGTGAATAACCAAGATTTCCCGGAAAGTGATATTTCCCTTTTATGATACAAATTTTCGTTTTCTTGATAATCTATTTTCGAAAGTTGGTTTATCTAACCAACTTTCCGGAAAGAATCGATATTTCCATTTTTATGATACAAATTTCCCGTTTCTATGATAATCTATTTTCAGGAAATTTGGTTATCTAGAAACTTTCCCGGAAAGTAGATATTTCCCATTTTTATGATACAAATTTCCCGTTTTCTATGATAATCTATTTTCGGGAAAGTTGGTTATCTAAAACTTTCGCGGAAAGTAGATATTTCCCATTTTTATGATACAAATTTTCGTTTTCTATGATAATCTATTTTCGGCAAATTTGGTTATCTAACTCAACTTTCCCGGAAAGTAGATATTTCCCATTTTTATGATACAAATTTCCCGTTTTCTATGATAATCTACTTCCCAAAATTAGGTAATATTTCCACAATACGAAAATCTACTTTCCCAAAAGTCGATAATCTACTTTCCTGAAAATTAGAAAATCTATCTACTTTTCGGGAAGTAGATATTTCGGAAAGTAGATATTTCCCATTTTTATGATACAAATTTCGTTTTCTATGATAATCTATTTTCGGAAAGTTGGTTATCTAACCAACTTTCCCGGAAAGTCGATATTTCCCATTTTTTATGATACAAATTTCCCGTTTTCTATGATAATCTATTTTTCGGGAAAGTTGGTTATCTAAAACTTTCACGGAAAGATATTTTCCCATTTTTTATGATACAAATTTTCCGTTTTCTATGATAATCTACTTCCCAAAAATTAGGTAACATTTCCCCGAAAATACAAATCTACTTTTCCCAAAAGTCGATAATCTACTTTCGAAAATTAGAAATCTATCTACTTTTCGGGAATAAATAACCACTTTCCAGAAAGTAGATATTCCCATTTTATGATACAAATTTCTCGTTTTCTATGATAATCTATTTTCGGAAAAAATTGGTTTATCTAACCAACTTTCCCGAAATCGATATTTCCCCATTTTTATGATACAAATATCGTTTTCTATGATAATCTATTTTCGGAAAGTTGGTTATCTAAGAAACTTTCACGGAAAGTAGATATTTCCCCATTTTTATGATACAAATTTCCGTTTTCTATGATAATCTATTTTCGGCATTTGGTTTATCTAACCAACTTTCCCGGAAAGTAGATATTTCCCATTTTTATGATACAAATTTCCCGTTTTCTATGATAATCTATTTTCGGGAAAGTTGGTTATCTAAAACTTTCGCGGAAAGTAGATATTTCCCATTTTTTATGATACAAATTTCCGTTTTCTATGATAATCTATTTTCGGCAAATTTGGTTATCCAACCAACTTTCCAAAAAAATGATATTTCCCATTTTTATGATACAAATTTCCCGTTTTATGATAATCTACTTCCCAAAATTAGGTAATATTTCCCCGAAAATACGTAATCTACTTTCCCAAAAAGTCGATAATCTACTTTCGAAAATTAGAAATCTATCTACTTTTTTGGGAGTAGATAATAACTTTCGGAAAGTAGATATTTATTTATGATACAAATTTCTCGTTTTCTATGATAATCTATTTCAGGAAAGTTGGTTATCTAAACTTTCGCGGAAAGTAGATATTTCCCATTTTTATGATACAAATTTCCGTTTTCTATGATAATCTATTTTCGGCAAATTTGGTTATCTAACAACTTTCGGAAGTAGATATTTCCCATTTTTATGATACAAATTTCCGTTTTCTATGATAATCTACTTTTCCAAAATTAGGTAATATTTCCCGAAAAATGAAAATCTACTTTCCCAAAAGTCGATAATCAACTTTCGAAAATTAGAAAATCTATCTACTTTTCGGGGAGTAGATAAACAACTTTCCCGGAAAGTAGATATTTCCCATATATTATAAATTTCCCGTTTTCTATGATAATCTATTTTCGGAAGGATTGTTATCTAAAACTTTCGCGAGTAGATATTTCCCATTTTTATGATACAAATTTCCCGTTTTCTATGATAATCTACTTCCCCAAAAATTAGGTAATATTTCCGCGAAAATACGAAAATCTACTTTCCCAAAAAGTCGATAATCTACTTTCCGAAAATTAGAAAATTTATCTACTTTTCGAGATGAATGTATTTCGGAAAGTAGATATTTCCCATTTTTATGATAAAATTTCTCGTTTTCTATGATAATCTATTTTTCGGGAAGTTGGTTTATCTAACCAACTTTCCCGGAAAGTCGATATTTCCCATTTTTATGATACAAATTTCCGTTTTTTCTATGATAATCTATTTCAGAAAGTTGTTTATCTAAAACTTTCATAAGTAGATATTTATTTTTATGATACAAATTTCGTTTTCTATGATAATCTATTTTTCGGCAAATTTGGTTATCTAACCAACTTTTCCCGGAAAGTAGATATTTCCCATTTTTATGATACAAATTTCCCGTTTTCTATGATAATCTACTTCCCAAAATTAGGTAACATTTGAAATACGAAAATCTTCTTGAACGTAGATATTTCCCATTTTTTTATACAAATTTCCCGTTTTCTACGATAATCTACTTCCCAAAAATTAGGTAATATTTCCTGAAAATACGAAAAATCTACTTTCCCAAAGCCGATAATCTACTTTCCCGAAAATTAGAAAATCTATCTACTTTTCTGGGAAGTAGATAACCAACTTCTTCCCGGAAAAGTAGATATTTCCATTTTTATGATACAAATTTCACGTTTTCTATGATAACTACTTCCCAAAAATTAGGTTAATATTTCCCCGAAAATACGAAAAATCTACTTTCCCAAAAAGTCGATAATCTACTCTGAAAATTAGAAAATCTATCTATTTTCGTAAAGTGATAACCAACTTCTCTCGGAAAGTAGATATTTCCCATTTTTATGATACAAAATTTCTCGTTTTCTATGATAATCTATTTTCGGGAAAAGTTGGTTATCTAAGAAACTTTCGCGGGAAAGTAGATATTTCCCATTTTTATGATACAAATTTCCTGTTTCTATGATAATCTATTTCGGCAAATTTGTTTATCAA
>NW_024742834.1:0-14242 GCF_018991925.1 Homarus americanus
CCGCATCCAGCCCAGCCCATACGTGCACGAACTGATCGCTATAAGAACAGCCCAGTCCCAACCATTGTAAAAATTATCGATAACTTGTAATAAATCAGTGTACTCACTCCCAGTAAACACTACTCCTTGCACTGTCACTATGTTGAAATGAACTGTAGTTTGAGCTTTTCCCCAGCTAGTTATTATATGTCTTATTTGTGTCACTCATGTTACTTGTATATTATTTGTAATTCGTAACCCATTCCCAAAATATGTAACTGTATATTTTCAGTCTTCTGGCTGCCAAGCTCTTTCAATAAACCGTTAATTATTATTATTATTATTATTATTTATATGTTGGCCCATACCAACTCACTCCCCTGAACCCTCCTCCCCACCGGACTATCAACAAGTTCTTGCCATAAGGTACTATCTCATTTGGCAAAGGAATGGAACCAGTGATGAATAGTGGTGAACATTGCTTAACTCAGTGAAAAACAACTCGGCAGTTGAGTCTGACCCAAGCTAGCTAACCACCTTCACACAGTGAGGTCCCAGGTACCCGGTTATACTTCCCCTGAGACTCCACGATAGAGAGGCCTGGGACCACACCTCACCCACTTGAATGAGTGAGTCATGTGGACCACGTGGTGTCCCCAAGATGCTACGACACCACGTAGTGAATGTTTTGCTAGAGCATCATCATGTGAAGTTCCTCATAACACCATCTGTGAGGTAACTGCTACATCATCAGGCCCCTCATAACGCCATCTGTGAGGGAGTTACTACACTACGTGTCTGGTGTTCAACACCTCACCTTACATGATCTATGCGTGCAAACATTAATCTGTATGTTCACTGTGTGCTCCTTCACCTTTCTCTAATGAGGGCTTTTGTTAAACCACCAATTTATGATGTACTAAGTCATTTGTGTCCAATGTATACTTTCGAAAAGCCCTTGTTTGGGGAAGGTAGGAGAGAGTAGTCGTCATTATTGTCCAAGCCACATTATTTATTTCTATATATAAGTAATGTAGGCTGGTTTTTAAATACCTCAATCCCCTAACGGTGCCGTTTGTATATTAAGAAATACCGAAGCCATACAGTACAACACCAGCGAATATGAAGTATCACTGTAACCGGCAACTGTTACTCACTCATACCTACATACATATATAGAGTCTTTACAGAATGATAGCAGACACGGGGAAGACGAACAACAAGAGGAGAAGAGTTAGAAGAAAATCAACTTCAAGCTAAGAAGAAGAATACCAAGACATTTCCTCCAAACAAGAAAACAACACACACACAATCAAGCCGACCAAACACTGAGAAACCATGGCGGAACCCAACATGCACCGGACGCTTGACCTGACTCTATCCTGCCGCATCCAGGCGAGTTGCTGCTTAAAGTCCCTCACGCAAGCGCTGTTTAGCCACTGCACCTATTCTATCCTCCTAAAATTCACTTCAATCCCCCCTGCCACTAGCATGTTATGTATGTATGTATGTATGTATGTATGAATGAATGCTAACTGCAACTTTGCGTATTAAAACTCATTACTCTTACCGAAGTAATATAGTGCGTGGTTATGTTATGTCATGTTAGGATAGATTATAAACTACATTGGGTTACATTTCGTGAGGTTCGGTGACGCTACAGGAAGTTAGGTGAGGTACCTGGAGGTTAGGTGAATGTTGACTGACTGACTGACTGACTGATGACAATTATTAGGAAGTGGTTCCAACACGTTCACACACAACCTATACTCATACCACAAGTCCAGAATTAGAGAGGATCATGTTATTGGATATATTTTCAACGATTTACTCAGTGTCTAACCAACTCTTTAGCGATTTAAATGTGGACCTAAAATTAGGTCCGTATATTTGTTTGTCGTGGTGGTGGTGGTGGTGTGCGCCCGTCCATCAGGTTGATTAACCACCAAAACCATAAAGGGTGCGGCCCTGCCGTTTCAGGGCATACACCACATCCATGGCGGTGACGGTCTTCCTTTTTGCGTGCTCGGTGTAGGTGACGGCGTCACGGATGACGTTCTCCAGAAACACCTTGAGGACGCCGCGGGTCTCCTCGTAGATGAGGCCGGATATACGTTTAACACCTCCACGCCGAGCTAGACGACGAATGGCGGGCTTGGTGATACCCTGGATGTTGTCACGAAGCACCTTACGATGACGCTTGGCGCCACCCTTTCCAAGTCCCTTGCCTCCTTTGCCTCGTCCAGTCATGTTGTTGTGGTTGCTACTACAGGTGGTCCTGGTGTGGCTTCGCCGAATCGAATCGAAAAATGCTAGTGACAGGGGGGAAGGAGGTTCAGGAGAAGAATAAAGGGAGGATTGAAGTGAATTTTAGGAGGAGAGAACAGATGCAGTGGCTAAACACCGCTTGCGTGAGGGATTATAAGATGGGGGCAGCAGCAACAACCCGGCTGGACGCGGCAGGGAGGCGACAAGACAAGGCCAGGCTAGCGTCAGGTCAAGCGTCAGGTCAAGCGTCAGGTCAGGCGTCAGGTGCGTGTTGGGTTGGGCAATGGATGTTCAGTGCTTGGTCGGCTTGATTGTGTTTTGGTTTCTTGTGTGGAGGGGATGTCTTGGTCTTCTTAGCTTGATGTCGATTTTCTTCTCTCTCTCCTTCTCTTCTTGCTCTCTTGAATTGTCCATTCGTTTGTGTTTGGGTCTTCTTGTTCGTCTTCCTCGTATTTTAAGTCCTCATAGGTGTGGAAGAATTCAGAGAGGGAGAGGTTGACCACGTGGGCTTCAGCACCACTGGCCGCGTGGGCTTCAGCACCACGGGCCACGTGGTGTTCTTGGTTCTGTGTGGTGGGCTGCTTCTGTTGAGTTTTCTTATCTTGGTTTTTCTTTACTGCTGGTTTTTTCTTTTCTTGGGAGCGTACAGCAAGGAGGGCCTCTTTGTAGCTCAGTTTTTTCTCAAGACGAGCCTTGGCTACCCTGCATTCCTCCTTCCATCTGGGGCAGGTCCGGTCGGCGGAGGAGTGTGGGCCACCACAGGCAACGCATTTTTTCTCTGTGTTGGGGCAGGCCGTGTAGCGGTGTCCAGGGCTGCCACACATGGAGCAGGTGTCTTCCTGCGCCTCACACTTGTTTACAGTGTGTCCATAGTGCTGGCATTTGTAACACCGTTTCGGTCTGCAGTAGGGCTTGACTGGCATAGTTACCCACGCCAGTTGAGCTTCCTTGGGTAGGGTGGAGTGGTGTCCGATGAGAGCAGTGGTGTCGGACAGCTTCTTCACAACTTGGAGCTGCTGCTCCTTGAGGAGCTCACTCAGCTCTGCTTTGTCCATGTGGGCAATTTCGGCGTGGGAGATTACACCCAGCTTCAAGTTGTCCCACATGAAGGCAAACATTTTAAAAGGAATGCCGTTGATGTCTGGGATCTCCGCGAGTTGAGCGGGCATGCCCATCTCGGCGAAGGTGATCTTGATGTCACCATGGAGCTTTAGGCGTTCTACCTTGGTGACCCCCACGATCCCATTAGCTTCGAAAAACTTCTGGAGAACTAGGAGGTTTAGTTTCTTGGGGCAGGTCGGCGTGTCCGGACGTATCCGCGCCACGTTAACAAACTCGTATCCGTTCATGGTGAGGGAGAGAGAGTGTGATGGCTTCGCCCACGGTTTGGTGGGAGTAGGTGGCGTGCTGTGGACGCAGCGGTAGTATCGTTCATCCAAGGCCGTCCCTCCCTCTTGGAGGTGGGGCGTAGCTTGCGGATGACGCATGCGGCACTCGTGGCCAATGAGGTGGCCACTGAGGTGGAGAATGTCTGTATATAAGCCCGCCCGCCTGCCGGGCCGCCCGTATTGACTATTTCGTCGTCGAGATGGCCCGTACTAAACAGACTGCCCGCAAGTCCACTGGAGGCAAGGCTCCACGGAAGCAGCTTGCCACCAAGGCAGCTCGCAAGTCCGCCCCAGCCACCGGTGGTGTCAAGAAGCCCCATCGTTACAGGCCCGGAACCGTCGCCCTTCGTGAGATCCGTCGTTACCAGAAGAGCACAGAGCTACTCATCAGGAAGCTGCCCTTCCAGCGCCTGGTGCGTGAGATCGCCCAGGATTTCAAGACTGACCTGCGCTTCCAGTCGTCTGCCGTCATGGCTCTGCAGGAAGCCTCTGAGGCTTACCTGGTGGGTCTTTTCGAGGACACCAACCTGTGTGCCATTCACGCCAAGCGCGTTACCATCATGCCCAAGGACATCCAGCTGGCCCGGCGCATCCGCGGAGAGCGTGCTTAAGTCCTCTTCCTTGGGGAAAAACAAAAAGCACAACAAAACCTACCAGACATCTATAACTCGGCCCTTCTCAGGGCCAAAGAACTGTTCTGAAGATAATTTTCATGACAATCGAAATGGTTGGTGGTCGGAGAGCGTTAATTTCGGTTACCCAAATCGCCTAACGGTAAGTTGGTAACATTCGTGGAGGTACGATTGTATAGTAGGTCATCAATTCGGGAGGTGGGTGGGTGCAACAAACAAGAGCTAGTAACAAATAAATATATAAAGAATAAGTAAGTAAAGAAATAAATAAAATAAAAGAACATACAATAAAATAAAATAAAATTTTTTTTTACATGAAATAGGCATGCTGCAAACAAGAAATGAAGCCCAAACACACTCCATGTATGTCACTTTGCAGTGGGTGTAAAAGTACTCCACGCAGAATTTATTTATTTATTTATTATGTTTCGATTTAGTCCTGTTTCTACGCCAATAGAGAATGCAGATTATTATAATTTTATTTTTTTTATTTCCCTCTCAATATATCACTGTCGGTAACTGTCTCTTTAACATGTAACTGTGGCTCCGATGGAGCCGATTAAGTTGTAGTAGTGGGATGGCGTGTTTGTTGTGCACAAGTAACCTCTTACTTGGAAGAGGTGTACTTGGTGACAGCCTTGGTGCCCTCAGACACGGCATGCTTGGCCAGTTCACCGGGCAGCAAGAGTCGGACAGCTGTCTGGATTTCCCGACTTGTAATGGTGGAGCGTTTGTTGTAGTGCGCCAGGCGGGAAGCCTCGGCAGCGATGCGCTCGAAGATGTCGTTCACGAAAGAGTTCATGATGGACATAGCTTTGGAGGAGACTCCTGTGTCGGGGTGCACTTGCTTCAGTACCTTGTAGATGTAGATGCTGTAGCTTTCCTTCCTCCTGCGCTTCTTCTTCTTGTCACCCTTGGCAATGGCCTTCTGGGCCTTTCCAGCCTTCTTGGCAGCCTTTCCGGAAGTTTTGGGAGGCATGGCGGCACAGTTACTCGTGGCGCGGAGCGAGAGAATTGAAAACTGGCCCGACTAACTTTTCCTTATATACCGAGCGGGCCGCTCAGGATCAGACTGGCTGCAGCTACGGCTCTCTTACATTGGTTGGGTCCGCGAGACGGCCACCTGGCCTGATCCTGAGCTTGGTATAAAAGACCAAGGTGGCGGGCGGAAATTTAACTCCTATCACGAAAAGCAGCAGCAGCAACATGTCAGGACGCGGCAAGGGAGGCAAAGTGAAGGGCAAGTCAAAGTCCCGTTCTAGCAGGGCCGGACTCCAGTTCCCCGTGGGTAGGATCCACCGTCTCTTGCGTAAAGGCAACTATGCTGAGCGTGTTGGTGCAGGTGCCCCTGTGTACCTTGCAGCCGTCATGGAGTACCTGGCAGCAGAAGTGCTCGAGCTGGCCGGTAACGCCGCCCGCGACAACAAGAAGACCCGCATTATCCCGCGTCATCTTCAGCTTGCCATTCGCAATGACGAGGAGCTGAACAAGCTCCTGTCTGGAGTCACCATTGCCCAAGGGGGTGTCCTTCCTAACATCCAAGCTGTGCTCCTCCCCAAGAAGACAGAGAAGAAATAAGAACCCAAGGTTCGTTCACACAAGACAACCTAACCAAACAGGCTCCTTTCGGAGCCACAGGATATCACTTAAAGAGAGAAATATACGACATCAACGTTTTGCAGGATAACACTCTGTGCAAATTGAGTGTAAATGTTTTTGAATGGTGTAGATGTGAAGGGGTACTGCGGGGGCCTGGGGTGGGGGACTTAAACGGGACTTAGAAGGGCGCAAGAAGCAGCAGCAGCAGCAGCAGCAGCAGCAGCAGCAAGGGAGGCGACCTTATTTTCACTCTGGTTCATTGACAGTACACATTTACCAGCAGCATACATTGGAGTCATATTGTAATTGTAGACTAATCAGTGTGGGCTAGCTAGCTAGCCAATTTGGGATAAACAGCAAGAATGTAATGTCCTCAATGAAGTAATGACATAGTTCAAGATACAATAAGTGAGGTGGCCTGAAGTCTTTGACAGTGTCACATTCAATAATATAGTGCTTTAAAGGTGTATCACAAAGTTTACATGCTGAGTGTTCCGGTATGGGTACAGCGTTACTAACTTGCCAGATGTGTCTGTATCCTAACCTAATTGTGGCCACGACTACATCACACAGGCAGGCAGGAGCAAGTTGTTTGGACACTATTCCTAGCCCCCTTGGTCCCTGTTCACCTACTGTAGCAGTAAGTAGGTACCTGTTGTAAATCGAAAGGTTGCGAATTCGTATTCAGGGAAAGTTGTTGGAGCTTCTAAACTTGAACTGACACAATCCGAGGAGTGGTGACCCGAGGATCACAGACACTATCTCTCCCTTCCTAACCTCCTGCTCCTTCCTCTGTCCTCCCAAAATTGAACCATGCTATCGCAAAGGTAATAATACAGGTAGAGACAACAACATATTTTCCTATTGTCTTATTATATATTAATAACAGAAACGCTGCCGCCATCCCGGAGGCTTTACATTGTCTCACTGTTCATTCCCTCCACAATTCTTCCTCGTACTTCTTCTTCTTCTTCTTCTTCTTCTTCTTCTTCTTCTTCTTCTTCTTCCATGAATACTTTATTAACGGTGTATGTAAGTTTCACCATGTTTTGCACGACAGCGGTAGAGCAAAGTATATTTTGTTAGCAATAAACCAAAAGCATATTTTATGGCCTAATCATCACTACATAGAACACCACCCATAAAGCATGATACTAGTAGACCACAAAAACTGCTATAAACACCCAAAGCATATTTTATTGCCTAATCATCACTACACAGAACACCACTCATAAAGCATGATACTATTAGACCACAAACTGCTATAAACCCCAATAATAAACTATACTAGTGACTATAATTGTGTTACCCAATATTATACGAAATAATACTATAAAACATAATAATAAACACACTAATAGTGTATATTAGTGACTATAATTGTGTTACCCAATATTATACGAAATAATACTATAAAACATAATAATAAACACACTAATAGTGTATATTAGTTGAATGCACAATCTGATGAGAAGTCAAAAAAAAAAAAAACAACATAACAATAACCTAGAAAGAGTGTAGAGTATTTTTGTGCAAACTATTATACTAGTAGATGGTCTAAGATAACTGTATGTGAAGGAAAAGGTGTGCTCTCCACTCAAACTTTCTTTTTATGAAATCTCCTACTCCCCAGCTGAGCGGTACGCCCAATGGGAAACAAAACGTGGCACATAACACGCCGCCCGCCAGCCCTGGCTCGGTGAATAGGAATCAGTAATCGGGCGGAGTATAAACAACACCGCCGCCAATGTGCTCCTCCCATCTCTGAGGAAATCTGGCGGGCAACTTAGCATTATATTAGCATGTAATAATAATAACAATAATAATAATAATAATACTACTACTAATAATAATAATAATAATAATATTAATAATAATAATATTAATAATAATAACATGCAATTTCATTTTATAACACATACTAACAAAATAGTGTATAGCCTACTATACTTAACTATAATAGGTTAGGTTGCGTAGGAGGATCTAAAAAGTACAGTAGTATATACACACACACACACACACACACACACACACACACATACATATAGACAACAAACTAAATTAGAAACCACACGTCAGTGAAGTTATCAAATCCTCCAGTTTCTGTCTCCACCTCCTACGCCGACTCAAGTCCCTCGGTGTTCCTGCACACGAGCTCCTCAGTGTTTACACAACATTCATACTTCCCAAGCTCACCTATGCCTCCTCCACCTGGTCTTCCTCCCTAAATGCCACACAACGTAAACACCTAGAAAAAGTGCAAAAGAGGCCATGCAAGATTATTCTCTCCCCTTCCTACTCCACATATCAAGAAGCGCTCAACACACGGACCGACCCTTTAGACTCTCACTGACCATCACCACGACCTCATCTGCCAATTTGGTAAGAAGCTTCTACACCGGCTCCTACTACCATCTGAGATCCCTAGTCCGAGAATTGCTCTTCGACACCACAACCGCATCCAGCCCATACGTGCACGAACTGATCGCTATAAGAACAGCCCAGTCCCAACCATTGTAAAAATTATCGATAACTTGTAATAAATCAGTGTACTCACTCCCAGTAAACACTACTCCTTGCACGGTCACTATGTTGAAATGAACTGTAGTTTGAGCTTTTCCCCAGCTAGTTATTATATGTCTTATTTGTGTCACTCATGTTACTTGTATATTATTTGTAATTCGTAACCCATTCCCCAAATATGTAACTGTATATTTTCAGCCTTCTGGCTGCCAAGCACTTTCAATAAACCGTTAATTATTATTATTATTATTATTTATATGTTGGCCGATACCAACTCACTCCCCTGAACCCTCCTCCCCACCGGACTATCAACAAGTTCTTGCCCTAAGGTACTATCTCATTTGGCAAAGGAATGGAACCAGTGATGAATAGTGGTGAACAGTGCTTAACTCAGTGAAAAACAACTCGGCAGTTGAGTCTTACCCAAGCTAGCTAACCACCTTCACACAGTGAGGTCCCAGGTACCCGGTTATACTTCCCCTGAGACTCCACGATAGAGAGGCCTGGGACCACACCTCACCCACTTGAATGAGTGAGTCATGTGGACCCCGTGGTGTCCCCAAGATGCTACGACACCACGTAGTGAATGTTTTGCTACAGCATCATCATGTGAAGTTCCTCATAACACCATCTGTGAGGTAACTGCTACATCCTCAGGCCCCTCATAACGCCATCTGTTAGGGAGTTACTACACTACGTGTCTGGTGTTCAACACCTCACCTTACATGATCTATGCGTGCAAACATTAATCTGTATGTTCACTGTGTGCTCCTTCACCTTTCTCTAATGAGGGCTTTTGTTAAACCACCAATGTATGTACTAAGTCAATTGTGTCCAATGTATACTTTCGAAAAGCCCTTGTTTGGGTTAGGTAGGAGAGAGTAGTCGTCATTATTGTCCAAGCCACATGATTTATTTCTATATATAAGTAATGTAGGCTGGTTTTTAAATACCTCAATCCCCTAACGGTGCCGTTTGTATATTAAGAAATACCGAAGCCATACAGTACAACACCAGCGAATATGAAGTATCACTGTAACCGGCAACTGTTACTCACTCATACCTACATACATATATAGAGTCTTTACAGAATGATAGCAGACACGGGGAAGACGAACAACAAGAGGAGAAGAGTTAGAAGAAAATCAACTTCAAGCTAAGAAGAAGAATACCAAGACATTTCCTCCAAAAAAGAAAACAACACACACACAATCAAGCCGACCAAACACTGAGAAACCATGGCGGAACCCAACATGCACCGGACGCTTGACCTGACTCTATCCTGCCGCATCCAGGCGAGTTGCTGCTTAAAGTCCCTCACGCAAGCGCTGTTTAGCCACTGCACCTATTCTATCCTCCTAAAATTCACTTCAATCCCCCCCTGCCACTAGCATGTTATGTATGTATGTATGTATGTATGTATGTATGTATGTATGTATGTATGAATGAATGCTAACTGCAACTTTTCGTATTAAAACTCATTACTCTTACCGAAGTAATATAGTGCGTGGTTATGTTATGTCATGTTAGGATAGATTATAAACTACATTGGGTTACATTTCGTGAGGTTCGGTGACGCTACAGGAAGTTAGGTGAGGTACCTGGAGGTTAGGTGGATGTTGACTGACTGACTGACAATTATTAGGAAGTGGTTCCAACACGTTCACACACAACCTATACTCATACCACAAGTCCAGAATTATAGAGGATCATGTTATTGGATATATTTTCAACGATTTACTCAGTGTCTAACCAACTCTTTAGCGATTTAAATGTGGACCTAAAATTAGGTCCGTATATTTGTTTGTCGTGGTGGTGGTGGTGGTGTGCGCCCGTCCATCAGGTTGATTAACCACCAAAACCATAAAGGGTGCGGCCCTGCCGTTTCAGGGCATACACCACATCCATGGCGGTGACGGTCTTCCTTTTTGCGTGCTCGGTGTAGGTGACGGCGTCACGGATGACGTTCTCCAGAAACACCTTGAGGACGCCGCGGGTCTCCTCGTTGATGAGGCCGGATATACGTTTAACACCTCCACGCCGAGCTAGACGACGAATGGCGGGCTTGGTGATACCCTGGATGTTGTCACGAAGCACCTTACGATGACGCTTGGCGCCACCCTTTCCAAGTCCCTTGCCTCCTTTGCCTCGTCCAGTCATGTTGTTGTGGTTGCTACTACAGGTGGTCCTGGTGTGGCTTCGCCGAATCGAATCGAAAAATGCTAGTGACAGGGGGGAAGGAGGTTCAGGAGAAGAATAAAGGGAGGAGTGAAGTGAATTTTAGGAGGAGAGAACAGATGCAGTGGCTAAACACCGCTTGCGTGAGGGATTATAAGATGGGGGCAGCAGCAACAACCCGGCTGGACGCGGCAGGGAGGCGACAAGACAAGGCCAGGCTAGCGTCAGGTCAAGCGTCAGGTCAAGCGTCAGGTCAGGCGTCAGGTGCGTGTTGGGTTGGGCAATGGATGTTCAGTGCTTGGTCGGCTTGATTGTGTTTTTGTTTCTTGTGTGGAGGGGATGTCTTGGTCTTCTTAGCTTGATGTCGATTTTCTTCTCTCTCTCCTTCTCTTCTTGCTCTCTTGAATTGTCCATTCGTTTGTGTTTGGGTCTTCTTGTTCGTCTTCCTCGTATTTTAAGTCCTCATAGGTGTGGAAGAATTCAGAGAGGGAGAGGTTGACCACGTGGGCTTCAGCACCACTGGCCGCGTGGGCTTCAGCACCACGGGCCACGTGGTGTTCTTGGTTCTGTGTGGTGGGCTGCTTCTGCTGAGTTTTCTTTTCTTGGTTTTTCTTTACTGCTGGTTTTTTCTTTTCTTGGGAGCGTACAGCAAGGAGGGCCTCTTTGTAGCTCAGTTTTTTCTCAAGACGAGCCTTGGCTACCCTGCATTCCTCCTTCCATCTGGGGCAGGTCCGGTCGGCGGAGGAGTGTGGGCCACCACAGGCAACGCATTTTTTCTCTGTGTTGGGGCAGGCCGTGTAGCGGTGTCCAGGGCTGCCACACATGGAGCAGGGGTCTTCCTGCGCCTCACACTTGTTTACAGTGTGTCCATAGTGCTGGCATTTGTAACACCGTTTCGGTCTGCAGTAGGGCTTGACTGGCATAGTTACCCACGCCAGTTGAGCTTCCTTGGGTAGGGTGGAGTGGTGTCCGATGAGGGCAGTGGTGTCGGACAGCTTTTTCACAACTTGGAGCTGCTGCTCCTTGAGGAGCTCACTCAGCTCTGCTTTGTCCATGTGGGCAATTTCGGCGTGGGAGATTACACCCAGCTTCAAGTTGTCCCACATGAAGGCAAACATTTTAAAAGGAATGCCGTTGATGTCTGGGATCTCCGCGAGTGGAGCGGGCATGCCCATCTCGGCGAAGGTGATCTTGATGTCACCATGGAGCTTTAGGCGTTCTACCTTGGTGACCCCCACGATCCCATTAGCTTCGAAAAACTTCTGGAGAACTAGGAGGTTTAGTTTCTTGGGGCAGGTCGGCGTGTCCGGACGTATCCGCGCCACGTTAACAAACTCGTATCCGTTCATGGTGAGGGAGAGAGAGTGTGTGGGTGGCTTCGCCCACGGTTTGGTGGGAGTAGGTGGCGTGCTGTGGACGCAGCGGTAGTATCGTTCATCCAAGGCCGTCCCTCCCTCTTGGAGGTGGGGCGTAGCTTGCGGATGACGCATGCGGCACTCGTGGCCAATGAGGTGGCCACTGAGGTGGAGAATGTCTGTATATAAGCCCGCCCGCCTGCCGGGCCGCCCGTATTGACTATTTCGTCGTCGAGATGGCCCGTACTAAACAGACTGCCCGCAAGTCCGCTGGAGGCAAGGCTCCACGGAAGCAGCTTGCCACCAAGGCAGCTCGCAAGTCCGCCCCAGCCACCGGTGGTGTCAAGAAGCCCCATCGTTACAGGCCCGGAACCGTCGCCCTTCGTGAGATCCGTCGTTACCAGAAGAGCACAGAGCTACTCATCAGGAAGCTGCCCTTCCAGCGCCTGGTGCGTGAGATCGCCCAGGATTTCAAGACTGACCTGCGCTTCCAGTCGTCTGCCGTCATGGCTCTGCAGGAAGCCTCTGAGGCTTACCTCGTGGGTCTTTTCGAGGACACCAACCTGTGTGCCATTCACGCCAAGCGCGTTACCATCATGCCCAAGGACATCCAGCTGGCCCGGCGCATCCGCGGAGAGCGTGCTTAAGTCCTCTTCCTTGGGGAAAAACAAAAAGCACAACAAAACCTACCAGACATCTATAACTCGGCCCTTCTCAGGGCCAAAGAACTGTTCTGAAGATAATTTTCATGACAATCGAAATGGTTGGTGGTCGGAGAGCGTTAATTTCGGTTACCCAAATCGCCTAACGGTAAGTTGGTAACATTAGTGGAGGTACGATTGTATAGTAGGTCATCAATTCGGGAGGTGGGTGGGTGCAACAAACAAGAGCTAGTAACAAATAAATATATAAAGAATAAGTAAGTAAAGAAATAAATAAAATAAAAGAACATACAATAAAATAAAATAAAAATTTTTTTTACATGAAATAGGCATGCTGCAAACAAGAAATGAAGCCCAAACACACTCCATGTATGTCACTTTGCAGTGGGTGTAAAAGTACTCCACGCAGAATTTATTTATTTATTTATTATGTTTCGATTTAGTCCTGTTTCTACGCCAATAGAGAATGCAGATTATTATAATTTTTTTTTTTATTTATTTCCCTCTCAATATATCACTGTCGGTAACTGTCTCTTTAACATGTAACTGTGGCTCCGATGGAGCCGATTAAGTTGTAGTAGTGGGATGGCGTGTTTGTTGTGCACAAGTAACCTCTTACTTGGAAGAGGTGTACTTGGTGACAGCCTTGGTGCCCTCAGACACGGCATGCTTGGCCAGTTCACCGGGCAGCAAGAGTCGGAAAGCTGTCTGGATTTCCCGACTTGTAATGGTGGGAGCGTTTGAGCTGTAGCAGCCAGGCGGGAAGTTCTCGGCAGCGAGATGCGCTCGGGAAGATGTCGTTCACGAAAAGAGTTCATGATGGACAGGCTGGGGAGGAATTCTAAATGGGGTGCACCGCCTTTAAAGTACCCGTGATGTAGACGCTGTAGCTTCCTTCCTCCCCGCGCTTCTTCTTCTTGTCACCCTTGGCAATGGCCTTCTGGGCCTTTCCAGCCTTCTTGGCAGCCTTTCCGGAAGTTTTGGGAGGCATGGCGGCACAGTTACTCGTGGCGCGGAGCGAGAGAATTGAAAACTGGCCCGACTAACTTTTCCTTATATACCGAGCGGGCCGCTCAGGATCAGACTGGCTGCAGCTACGGCTCTCTTACATTGGTTGGGTCCGCGAGACGGCCACCTGGCCTGATACTGAGCTTGGTATAAAAGACCAAGGTGGCGGGCGGAAATTTAACTCCTATCACGAAAAGCAGCAGCAGCAACATGTCAGGACGCGGCAAGGGAGGCAAGGTGAAGGGCAAGTCAAAGTCCCGTTCTAGCAGGGCCGGACTCCAGTTCCCCGTGGGTAGGATCCACCGTCTCTTGCGTAAAGGCAACTATGCTGAGCGTGTTGGTGCAGGTGCACCTGTGTACCTTGCAGCCGTCATGGAGTACCTGGCAGCAGCAGTGCTCGAGCTGGCCGGTAACGCCGCCCGCGACAACAAGAAGACCCGCATTATCCCACGTCATCTTCAGCTTGCCATTCGCAATGACGAGGAGCTGAACAAGCTCCTGTCTGGAGTCACCATTGCCCAAGGGGGTGTCCTTCCTAACATCCAAGCTGTGCTCCTCCCCAAGAAGACAGAGAAGAAATAAGAACCCAAGGTTCGTTCACACAAGACAACCTAACCAAACAGGCTCATTTCGGAGCCACAGGATATCAC
>NW_024742835.1:0-4052 GCF_018991925.1 Homarus americanus
TAGAAGTTACGCATTGCCACTTGGTAGTATCATTGGTGTACCTGGGGAGTGTCAGAGGTGTACTTGGAAGTGTCAGAGGTGAACAGGAGTGTCTGAGGTGTTACTGGGAGTGTCTGAGCTTTTACCTGGGCGTGTCTGAGGTGTACTCAGTGTCTGAGGTACCTGGCAGTGTCGCTAGTGTTGGGGCGGTACCTGGGAGTGTTCGAGGTGTACCTGGAGGGCTGGGGAGACTAGGAGTGTAGAGGTGTACTGAGAGGTAGGGTGTACGAGTGTCGAGGTGTACCTGGAAGTGCAGAGGTGCCTTGGGAGTGTTGGTAACATGGGAGGTCAGAGGTGTACCAGGGAGGTCAGTAGTACCTGGAGGTCATAGGTACCTGGGAGGTCAGAGGTGTACTTGAAGTGTCAGGGGTGTACCTGGTGTCAGGTGCACCTGGAAGTGTCAGAGGTGTACCTGGGAGTGCCTGAGGTACCTGGGAGTGTCTGAGGTGTACCTGGGAGTGTCCGAGCTGTACCTGGAAGTGTCTGGAGGTGTACCTGGGTCAGCTGAGGTACCTGGCAGTGTCTGGAGGTGTTCCTGGGAGTGTCAGCGGTGTACCTGGGAGTGTCAGAGGTGTACCTGGAAGTGTCAGAGGTGTCCTGGGAGTGTCAGAGGTACCAGGAGTGTCAGAGGTGTACCTGGGAGTGTCATTGGTGTACCTGGGAGTGTCGGTGAGTGTACCTGGAAGTGTCAGGGGTGTGTGCCTGAAGTGTCAGAGGTGTACCTGGGAGTGTCAGAGGTGTCCTGGCTGTGTCAGAGGTGTTCCTGGGAGGTCAGGAGAGGTGTACCTGGGAGTGTCAGAGGTGTACCTGGGAGTGTCAGGAGGTGTACTTGGTAGTATCATTGGTGTACCTGGGAGTGTCAGAGGTGTATCTGAAGTGTCAGGAGAACCAGGAGTGTCTGAGGTGTACCCGGAGAATGGAGGTGTACCCGGGAGTATCGGAGGTGTACCTGGGAGTATCGGAGGTACCTGGGAGTGACAGAGGTGTACCTAGTAGTATCATTGGTACTTGGGATTGTCAGAGGTGTATCTGGAAGTGTCAGAGGTGTACCTGGGAGTATGAGAGGTGTACATGGGAGGTCAAAGGTGTACCTGGGTGTGAGAGAAGTGTACCTGGGAGTGTCAGAGGTGTACCTGGGAGTGTCGGAGGTGTACCTGGGAGTGTCAGAAGTGTGCCTGGGAGTGTCAGAGGTGCACTTGGGAGTGTCACAGGTGCACCTGGGAGTGTCTGAGGTGTTACTGGGAGTGTCTGGAGCTTTACCTGGGAGTGTCTGAGGTGTACCTGGCAGTGTCGAGGTGTACCTGGCAGCAGCCATGTACCTGGGAGGCTGTGGCGGGTACCGGGGTCTGAGGTGTACCTGGAGTGTCGTGGAGAACCAGGGAGGTATGAGGCCTGAGAGTGTCAGGAGGTGTACCTGGGAGTGTCAGAGGTGTACCCAGGAGTGCCGAGGTGTACCTGGGAGTGTCAGAGGTGTACCTGGGAGTGTCGGAGGTGTACCTGGGAGTGTCAGAGGTGTGCCTGGGAGTTTCAGAGGTGCACTTGGAAGTGTCACAGGTGCACCTGGGAGTGTCTGAGGTGTTACTGGGAGTGTCTGAGCTTTACCTGGGAGTGTCTGAGGTGTACCTGGCAGTGTCTGAGGTGTACCTGGCAGTGTCAGCGGTGTACCTGGGAGTGTCATTGGTGTACCTGTGAGTGTCAGAGGTGTACCTTGAAGTGTCAGGGGTGTACCTGGAAGTGTCAGAGGTGTACCTGGGATTGTCTGAGGTGTACCTGGGATTGTGAGAAGTGTACCTGGGAGTGTCTGAGGTGTACCTGGGAGTGTCTGAAGTGTACCTGGGAGTGTCTGAGGTGTACCTGGAAATGCCTGGAGGCACATGGAATGTCAGGAGGTATTCAGTGTCATCATGTACCTGGGAGTGTCAGAGGTGTACCAGGGAGTGTCAGAGGAATACCTAGGAGTGTCAGAGGTGTACCTGGGAGTGTCAGAGGTGTACCAAGGAGTATCGGAGGTTTACCTGGGATTGTCAGTGGTGTACCTGGGAGTGTCATTGGTGTACCTGTGAGTGTCAGAGGTGTACCTGGAAGTGTCAGGGGTGTACCTGGAAGTGTCAGAGGTGTACCTAGGAGTGCCTCAGGTGTACCTGGGATTGTCAGAGGTGTACCTGGGATTGTCAGAGGTGTACCTGGGAGTGTCAGGGGTGTACCTGGGAGTGTCAGGGGTGTACCTGGGAGTGACAGCGGTGTAGCTGGGAGTGTCAGAGGTGTACCTGGGAGTGTCTGAGGTGTACCTGGAAGTGTCTGAGGTGTACATGGAGTGTCAGAGGTGTATCTGGCAGTGTCAGCGGTGTACCTGGGAGTGTCCGCGGTGTACCTTCGAGTGTCAGAGGTGTACCTTGGAGTGTTAGAGGTGTGCCTGGGAGTGTCAGAGGAGCACTTGGGAGTGTCACAGGTGCACCTGGGAGTGTCTGAGGTGTACCTGGGAGTGTCTGAGGTGTACCTGGGAGTGTCGGAGGTGTACCTGGGAGTATCGGAGGTACCTGGGAGGTCAGGAGGTGTACCTGTAGTGTCATTGGTGTACCTGGGAGTGTCCGGAGGTATCTGGAAGTGTCAGAGGTACCTGGGAGTATCAGAGGTGTACCTGGAGTGTCAGAGGTGTACCTGGGAGTGTCGGAGGTCTTCCTGAGAGTGTCAGAGGTGTACCTGGGAGTGTCAGAGGTGTACCTGGAAGTGTCAGGGGCCTACCTGGAAGTGTCAGGGGTGTACCTGGGAATGTCAGGGGTGTAACTGGGAGTGTCAGGGGTGTACCTGGAGTGTTATAGGTGTATCTGGCAGTGTCAGCGGTGTAACTGGGAGTGTCAGCGGTGTACCTGGGACTGTCAGAGGTGTGCCTGGGAGTGTCAGAGGTGCACTTGGGAGTGTCACAGGTGCACCTGAGAGTTATAGAGGTGTAACTGGGAGTGTCTGAGCTGTACCTGGGAGTGTCTGAAGTGTACCTGGCAGTGTCTGATGTGTACCTGGCAGTGTCAGCGGTGTACCTGGGAGTGTCAGCGGTGTACCTGTGAGTGTCAACGGTGTACCTTGGAGTGTCAGAGGTGTACCTGGGAGTGTCAGCGGTGTACCTGGGAGTGTCAGAGGTATACCTGAGAGTGTCAGAGGTGTTCCTGAGAGTGTTGGAGGAGTACCTGGCAGCGTCAAAGGAGTACCTTGGAGTGTCAGAGGTGTACCTGGTAGTGTCAGTGGTGTACCTGGGAGTGTCAGAGTTGTACTTGGGAGTGTGATTGGTGTACCTGGGAGTGTCAGAGGTGTATCCGTAAGTGTCAAAGGTGTACCTGGGAGTGTCAGGGGTGTAACTGGGAGTGTCGGAGGTGTAACTGGGAGTGTCAGTGGTGTACCTGGGAGTGTCAGAGGTGTACCTGGGAGTGTCAGAGTAGTACCTGGGAGTGTCATAGGTGTACCAGGGAGTGTCAAAGGTGAACCAGGGAGTGTCAGAGGTGAACCAGGGAGTGTCTGAGGTGTACCTTGGAGTATCGGAGGTGTGCCTGGGAGTATCGGAGGTTTACCTGGGAGTGTCAGAGGTGTACCTGGTAGTATCATTGGTGTTCCTGGGAGTGTCAGAGGTGTATCTGGAAGTGTCAGAGGTGAACCAGGGAGTGTCTGAGGTGTACCTGGGAGTATCGGAGGTGTACCTGGGAGTGTCAGAGGTGTACCTGGTAGTATCATTGGTGTACCTTGGAGTGTCAGAGGTGTATCTGGAAGTGTCAGAGGTGTACCTGGGAGTATGAGAGGTGTACCTGGGAGTGTCAAATGTGTACCTGGGTGTGTGAGAAGTGTACCTGGGAGTGTCAGAGGTGTACCTGGGATTGTCGGAGGTGCACTTGGGAGTGTCACAGGTGCACCTGGGAGTGTCTGAGGTGTTACTAGGAGTGTCTGAGCTTTACCTAGGAGTGTCTGAGGTGCACCTGGCAGTGTCTGAGGTGTACCTGGCAGTGTCAGCGGTGTGCCTGGGAGTGTCT
>NW_024742836.1:0-21071 GCF_018991925.1 Homarus americanus
TCATAGGTGCCTTGTTTCTTGGTACTAATTGTCTATCATATTATAACTGTGCTGAGGAATACATACATACACACATACATACATACATACATACATATACACAGAGACATAAGAGAGACATACTGTATACACACACACACACACACACAGGTAATAACACATTGTTCAGGTGTATAATAAGGTCATATTGCTTCATTGTTCTGGGAAGGTCAGGTGTGTGTCAGGGAGAGGTCAGGTGTGTCATGAACTCTTTAACGTATTAATTATTCTTCATTTCCTCTTCCATTATTATCAAGTATTTCCTATTTTATTGTGTTTATTAATGATCAAGTTTTCCCTTTCGTGTAAATTCTGGTTTTATCGAAGTCACTTTTGTTATTTGTTTTGTTTTAATAATTGTGAAATTTTTTACCACTGTCCTGCCCTCTCAGCACAACACAACACTGTCCTACCCTCAACACAACACTGTCCTGCCCTCTCAACAACACTGTCCTGCCCTCAACACAACACAACACTGTCCTGCCCTCCTCAGCACAACACTGCCTCAACACAACACTGTCCTGCCCTCTCAACACAACACTGTCCTGCCCTCACACAACACAACCTGTCCTGCCCTCTCAACACAACACAACACTGTCCTGCCCTCTCAACTGCACTGTCCTGCCCTCCAACACAACACTGTCCTGCCCTCCAGCACAACACTGTCCTGCCCTCTCAGCACAACACAACACTGTCCTACCCTCAACACAACACTGTCCTGCCCTCTCCAACACAACACTGTCCTGCCCTCAACACAACACAACTTTGTCCTGCCCTCTCAACACAACACTGTCCTGCCCTCAACACAACACTGTCCTGCCCTCAACACAACACTGCACCTCCCCTCAGCACAACACAACACTGTCTGCCCTCAACACAACACTGTCACTGCCTCAACACACAACACTGTCCTGCCCTCAACACAGCACTGCCTCCCTCAACACAACACTGTCCTGCCCTCAACACAACACTGCACCTACCCCTCAACACAACACTGTCTACCCTCAACACAACACTGTCCTGCCCTCAACACAACACTGCACCTACCCCTCAACACAACACTGCACCTACCCCTCAGCACAACACTGCACCTACCCCTCAACACAACACTGTCCTACCCTCAACACAACACTGTCCTGCCCTCAACACAACACTGCACCCCTACCCTCAACACAACACTGCCTACCCCTCCAACACAACACTGTCCTACCCTCAACACAACACTGTCCTGCCTCAACACTGCACCTACCCCTCAACACAACACTGTCCTACCCTCAACACCTTACTGTCCTGCCCTCAACACAACACTGTCCCACCCTCAACACAACACTGTCCTACCCTCCAACACAACACTGTCTGCCTCCAACACAACACTGTCCTGCCCTCCAACACAACACTGTCCTGCCTTCAACACAACACTGCCCTACCCCTCCAACACAACACTGTCCTGCCCTCAACACAACACTGCACCTACCCCTCCAACACAACACTGTCCTGCCCTCAACACAACACTGTCACTGCCTTCAACACAACACTGCCTACCCCTCAACACAACACTGTCCTGCCCCTCAACACAACACTGCACCTACCCCTCAACAACACTGTCTGCCCTCAACACAACACTGTCCTGCCTTCAACACAACACTGCACCTACCTCAACACAACCTGCACCTACCCCTCAACACACTAAGGCACTATCAGCCACATTAAAATTCCAAGTCTTTCACCGAGAACCATTTGTCAAGGCTTTACACAGTTCGTAAAAGGCTCTTCCGGGTTTTAAATTTTTCAGACTTTTCAAGACTATCAGAAGACTTATTATTTAAAGGATTTCAGAGTACCTATCAGACTGTTGAACTTCCAGAGTACCTATCAGACTGTTGAACTTCCAGAGTACCTATCAGACTGTTGAACTTCAGAGTACCTATCAGACTGTTGAACTTCCAGAGTACCTATCGAATGTAACTTCAGAGTACCTATCAGACTGTTGAACTTCAATACCTATCAGACTGTTAATTTCCAAGTACCTATCAGACTCTTGGACTGATACCTCGAACTGTTGAACTTCCAAGTACCTATCAGACTGTTGAACTTCCAAGTACCTATCAGACTCTTGAACTTCAGATACCTATCAGACTGTTGAACTTCCGTGCCTATCAGACTGTTGAACTTCCAGAGTAACTATCAGACTCTTGAACTTCCAGAGTACCTATCAGACTCTTGAACTTCCAGAGTACCTATCAGACTGTTGAACTTCCAGAGTACCTATCAGACTGTTGAACTTCCGTACCTATCAGACTGTTGAACTTCCAGAGTACCTATCAGACTGTTGAACTTCCAGAGTACCTATCAGACTCTTGAACTTCCAGAGTACCTATCAGACTGTTGAACTTCCAGAGTACCTATCAGACTGTTGAACTTCCAGAGTAACTATCAGACTCTTGAACTTCCAGAGTACCTATCAGACCTTGAACCAGAGTACCTATCAGACTGTTGAACTTCAGAGTACCTATCAGACTGTTGAACTTCCAGAGTAACCTATCAGACTCTTGAACTTCCAGAGTACCTATCAGACTGTTGAACTTCCAGAGTACCTATCAGACTGTTGAACTTCCAGAGTACCTATCAGACTGTTGAACTTCCAGAGTAACTATCAGACTCTTGAACTTCCAGAGTACCTATCAGACTGTTGAACTTCCAGAGTACCTATCAGACTGTTGAACTTCCAGAGTACCTATCAGACTGTTGAACTTCCAAGTACCTATCAGACTGTTGAACTTCAGAGTACCTATCAGACTGTTGAACTTCCAGTACCTATCAGACTGTTGAACTTCCAGAGTACCTATCAGACTGTTGAACTTCCAGAGTACCTATCAAACTCTTGAACCTCCAGAGTACCTATCGAACTGTTGAACTTCCAGAGTACCTATCAGACTCTTGAACTTCCAGAGTACCTATCAAACTGTTGAACTTCCGAGTACCTATCAGACTGTTGAACTTCCAGATACCTATCAACTCTTGAACTTCAGAACTATCAGACTCTTGAACTCAAGTACCTATCAGACTGTTGAACTTCAGAGTACCTATCAGACTATTGAACTTCCAGAGTACCTATCAGACTCTTGAACTTCCAGAGTACCTATCAGACTGTTGAATTTCAGAGTACTATCAGACTGTTGAACTTCCAGAGTACCTATCAAACTCTTGAACCTCAAGTACCTATCAGACTGTTGAACTTCCAGAGTACCTATCAGACTGTTGAACTTCAGAGTACCTATCAGACTCTTGAACTTCCAGAGTACCTATCGACTCTTGAACTTCCAGAGTACCTATCAAACTCTTGAACTTCCAGAGTACCTATCAGACTGTTGAACTTCCAGAGTACCTATCAGACTGTTGAACTTCCAGAGTACCTATCAGACTGTTGAACTTCCAGAGTACATATCAGACTGTTGAATTTCCGTACCTATCAGACTGTTGAACTAGGTACCTATCAGACTGTTGAACTTCCAGAGTACCTATCAGACTGTTGAACTTCCAGAGTACCTATCAGACTGTTGAACTTCCAGAGTACCTATCAAACTCTTGAACTTCCAAGTACCTATCAGACTGTTGAACTTCCAAGTACCTATCAAACTGTTGAACTTCCAGAGTACCTATCAGAACTCTTGAACTTCCAAGTACTATCAGACTGTTGAATTTCCAGAGTACCTATCAGACTGTTGAACTTCCAGAGTACCTATCAGACTGTTGAACTTCCAGAGTACCTATCAGACTGTTGAACCTAGAGTACCTATCAGACTGTTGAACTCCAGAGTACCTATCAGACTGTTGAACTCCAGAGTACCTATCAGACTGTTGAACTTCCAGAGTACCTATCAGACTGTTGAACTTCAGAGTACCTATCAGACTGTTGAACTCCAGAGTACCTATCAGACTTTTGAATTTCCAGAGTACCTATCAGACTCTTGAACTCAGAGACTATCAGACTCTTGAATTCCAGAGTACCTATCAGACTGTTGAACTTCCAGAGTACCTATCAGATCTGAATTTCCAGAGTACCTATCAGACTGTTGAACTTCCAGAGTACCTATCAGACTGTTGAACTTCCAGAGTACCTATCAGACTGTTGAAATTCCAGAGTACCTACAGACGTTGAACTCAAGTACCTATCAGCGCTGAACTCCAAGTACCTATCAGACTGTTGAACTCCAGAGTACTCACGACTGTTGAACTCAGAGTACCTATCAGACCTTGAACTCCAGAGTACCTATCAGACTGTTGAACTCCAGAGTACCTATCAGACTGTTGAATTTCCAGAGTACCTATCAGACTGTTGAACTTCCAGAAGAATACCTATCAGACTCTTGAACTTCCAGAGTACCTATCAGACTGTTGAACTCCAGAGTACCTATCAGACTCTTGAACTCCAGAGTACCATCGACTGTTGAACCCAGAGTACCTATCAGACTGTTGAACTTACACCTATCAGACTGTTGAATCAGCAAGAACTTCCAATAGACTCTTGAACAGTACCTATCAGACTGAACTTCCAGAGTACATCAGACTGTTGAACTTCCAGAGTACCTATCAGACTGTTGAACTTCCAGAGTACCTATCAGACTGTTGAATTTCCAGAGTACCCATCAGACTGTTGAACTCCATACCTATCGACTGTTGAACTTCCAGAGTACCTATCAGACGTTGAACTTCCAGAGTACCTATCAGACTCTTGAACTTGAGTACCTATCAGACTGTTGAACTTCCAGAGTACCTATCAGACTCTTGAACTCCAGAGTACCTATCAGACTCTTGAACCTCCAGAGTACCTATCAGACTGTTGAACTTCCAGAGTACCTATCAGACTGTTGAACTTCCAGAGTACCTATCAGACTGTTGAACTTCCAGAGTACCTATCAGACTGTTGAACTTCCAGAGTACCTATCAGACTGTTGAACTTCCAGAGTACCTATCAGACTCTTGAATTTCCAGTACCATCAGACTGTTGAACTTCCAGAGTACCTATCAGACTGTTGAACTCAGAGTACCTATCAGACTGTGAACTCAAGCAGACGGAACTCAGACCTATCGTTGAACTCCAGAGTACCTATCAGACTGTTGAATTCCAGAGTACCTATCAGACTGTTGAACTCCAGAGTACCTATCGACTGTTGAACTCCAGAGTACCTATCAGACTGTTGAACTTCAAGTACCTATCAGACTGTTGAACTCCAGAGTACCTATCAGACTCTTGAACTTCCAGAGTACCTATCAGACTGTTGAACTTCCAGAGTACCTATCAGACTCTATGAATACGTGAGATATTTTTTTTTTACATAAATTTAATGATTTTTGCCCCTAGTAGTTTTAGGAATTTTATAATACACATATAATGGTGTTGTCAATAAAAAAAATATATACCAATTTCTGTTTATAAAGCGGCAGAAAATACGATATATTCAGGCGACAAATTAAGGTTAAAAATATATACGCAAATGATATTTTTTTCCAATAAATTAATAGCAATATAACGATAACTATTTACTAACGAGTGTATATAATATAGGCGTATCATATAGGCCTATAATATCATGTTAATAATATCAGCATGATACCTGTGTGTGTTGGTAATATCATGTGGTTATGATTGATACGACGATGACTGCAATGGTGGATAATTATTGTTTATATATTTTTTAGATTGCAACACAGGTCAGGGTCACAACTCTTGCAACATAGGTCAAGGGGTCACAACTCTTGCAACATAGGTCAGGGGTCACAACTCTGCAACATAGGTCAAGGGTCCGCACTCTGCAACACAGGTCAAGGGGTCAACTCTTGCAACATAGGTCAGGGGTCACAACTCTGCAACATAGGTCAAGGGTCACAACTCTTGCAACATAGGTCCAAGGTCACAACTCTGCAACATAGGTCAGGGTCACAACTCTGCAACATAGGTCAAGGGATCACAACTCTGCAACATAGGTCAAGGGATCACAACTCTTGCAACATAGGTCAAGGGTCACAACTCTGCAACATAGGTCAAGGTCACAACTCTGCAACATAGGTCAAGGGTCACAACTCTGCAACATAGGTCAGGGTCACAACTCTGCAACACAGGTCAAGGGGTCAACTCTTGCAACATAGGTCAAGGGGTCACTCTTGCAACCTGGGTCAAGGGTCTAGCTCTGCAACACAGGTCAAGGGTCACAACTCTGCACACATAGGTCAAGGGGTCACAACTCTTGCAACATAGGTCAAGGGTCACAACTCTGCAACATAGGTCAGGGGTCAGCACTCTGCAACATAGGTCAAGGGGTCACAACTCTTGCAACACAGGTCAGGGGTCACAACTCTGCAACACAGGTCAGGGGTCTAACTCTGCAACATAGGTCAGGGGTCACTCTGCAGCACAGGTCAGGGGTCCAACTCCTGGCACAGGTCAGGGGTCACAACTCTGCAGCACAGGTCAGGGGTCCAGCTCTGCAACATAGGTCAGGGGTCACAACTCTGCAACACAGGTCAGGGGTCACAACTCTGCAACACAGGTCAAGGGTCACACCTCTTGCAACACAGGTCAAGGGGTCCAGCTCTGCAACACAGGTCAGGGGTCACAACTCTGCAACATAGGTCAAGGGGTCACAGCTCTGCAACATAGGTCAAGGGGTCACAACTCTACACAGGTCAAGGGGTCACAACTCTTGCAACACAGGTCAGGGGTCACAACTCTGCAACACAGGTCAAGGGGTCACAACTCTTGCAACACAGGTCAAGGGTCACAACTCTGCAACAATATTGACACAACATTTTCATTATCGAATTCTTTTGACATTTGTGTGATGTATTTGTGTGTAGTTAAAGCCGGTGTTACTTATGAACGGACGGACGGACGGGCGGACGGACGGTAGATGAACGGACGGACGGTAGATGAACGGACGGACGGTAGATGAACGGACGGACGGTAGATGAACAATGTATAAATGTTAATATATGAAAATGATTCATTACTGATTTTATATCTAAATATCGCACACACACACACACACACCGTTGCCCGCCAGTGGAAGGAGGAAGGGTAGAAGATAAGGAAGATGGAGGAGGAGGAAATGGGAGGTGGAGAAGGAGGAATTAGAGGAGGCTGAAGGAAGAAGACGGAGCTGGAGGAGGAGGATGAGGAAGGAGGGGAGAAGGGAGGAGGAGGAGGAAGGAAGGAGGAGGAGGAGGAGGAGGAGGAGGAGGAGGAGGAGGAGGAGGAAGGAGGAAGGAGGAGGAGGAGGAGGAGGAGGAGGGAGGATGGGAGGGAGGAAGAATGGGAAGGAGGGAGGAGAAGAGAGGAGGAGGAGGAAGGAGGAGGAGGAGGAAGGAGGAAGGAGGAGGAAGAAAGGAGGAGGAGGTTGGTACAGCAGCTCCTTAGTGACGTCATACAAGAACAATGGCGACTTGGAGGAGGAGCTAAGACCCATGACGTCATAGAGGTAACCATAGCAACCACCCAAATTATATTATGACGTACACGATGACGTCACCACACCATTCAGTTCCCACCGTAACGACACATTTCAATATCAATCATTCACCCACAGAGACGAACATGTAATAATAACAATAAATAATAATAATAAATAATAATAATAATAATAAATAAACACATAATAATGATAAGTAATTAAAGGTAATATATTTTATGGTCTCACCTTGTCGACGCGCGTGTCCAGCCGTCGAAACCACTCACGTCCATACAGGTATATCACTACAGGTATATCACTACAGGTATATCATCACTACAGGTATATCACTACAGGTATATCACTCCAGGTATATCACTACAGGTATATCACTTCACAACTCACCAAAAACACTCACGTAAACAACTAACTCTGTTCACCTGGCCTCAATAATAACAAAAGCGTCAATCACAGTTATAAATCACGTCAATTCGTTCACAAAATCACGGAAAATAACGGAGAGGTGTAAGGTAGCGACCACCTCTCAAGGCCACGCACTCAGAGTGACACCTGAGAGGCTGGGCATTAATTAACTCAACCAATCAGCGACCAGGTGTTAGACGGTAACTACCCAACTACAATTTGAGTGATGGTTAGGGTCGTTTCTTCAACCCACTCCTCTCCTCTCCTCTCTCTCGCTCACTATCCCCGTCTTCCTCCACTATCCTCACAGACAGACAGGCAGACAGACACAGACAGACAGGCAGGCAGACAGGCAGACAGGCAGGCAGGCAGACAGGCAGACAGGCAGACAGGCAGACAGACAGACAGGCAGACAGAGACAGGCAGACAGGCAGGCAGGCAGACAGGCAGACAGACAGACAGGCAGACAGGCAGACAGACAGACAGACAGGCAGACAGACAGACAGGCAGGCAGGCAGACAGACAGACAGACAGACAGACAGACAGACAGACAGACAGACAGACAGACAGGCAGACAGACGCAGACAGGCAGAAGGACGAATTTTGTGGATTTCAATTTCCATAACGTGACTGAGAATGAAAGTTGGGGGTGGAGGGGGGAGGGGAGGTGGAGGTGGGGAGGAGGGGGAGGGAGACGTAAGGTTGTGGAGAGGGAGGAGAGAGAGAGGGAGTGGGGAAGGGGATTGTCCAGCCTACCAATTTTTAAAGCTGCTCTCTATGGCTCCAAACTGATGGGTGTACAGTAGTGTGTGTGTGTGAGCGGGTGACACACACACACACAAGAGAGAGAAAGAGAGAGAGAGAGAGAGAGAGAGAGAGAGAGAGAGAGAGACCTGGGCCTGCCTCCTGGCCCCTGACACAAAAAGCCCATCTCCTGAGGGTGTACTATGGTGATGTAGACTACACAGAGACTCAACAAGACTCACGGTAGGAGGTAAGACTCGTGGAAGGCTCGTGTAAAGATCATATTAGAGGCCGCGACGTATGTATGGTGATTTAGTATCCCTGGAGGCTGTTGATGGTGTATGGTGCCTCAACAAGCCTCTACTGGGACTGGTGTGTGTGTGTGTGTGTGTGTCTTCGTGTCTGTCTGTCTGTCTGTGTGTGTGTGTGTGTACTTAACCTAACTAACCCATAATAATCGATACTCAAAAGTGGTTTAATAATGTAATCGTACTCGAGAAACTTATCAAAGAAGTAATTTCACCCCAAAACACACGGACATAACTCACAACAGACAGACCATGTAATCAAACCACATTCTCGAGACGCTTTGTAATTACAACAATAAATTACCCTCAAGTTGCTTTTATTTAACTTGTTTCCTGCCAATGTTTCTATCGGTAGTTAAGATGTTGAATGTTTATGTGACTCACCTGAACATCATTAACAAGAATAACATCATCATTATAACATAACATTACAACATACTCTACCTTCACATTGTAACACACACACACATACCTTGGACTCACATCACAACACACCCTGACCACACTACACACCTATACCCCACCAACACACCCTTCCCCACCACACACCCCTATCCCCCCCCAACACACCCTGTCCCCACAACACCCTATCCCCAACACACCCAACCCCCAACACACCCTATACCCCCACAACACACCCTATCCCCCCAACACACCCTATCCCCACAACACACCCTATCCCCCCAACACACCCTATCCCCCCACAACACACCCTATCCCACAACACACCCTATACCCAACACACCCTATACCCCCACCACACACACACCCTATCCCCACATCACAATGACACCTGTTTACCCTCAGTGCTCAAACTCCCCGTGAGAAATGACAAACAAGACTCCTGCCTCCAATTTAGTTTTGTTGATATTCTGAAGGGTCGTGGCCCGTCTTGCCTTACCCTTTGTTTCATTGGTTGGATAAAGAGTGTTGCTTTTAACGAGATATATTGCTGGTTAAACTAGAAATTACTACGTAGAAAGGGGTAAAATTAGTTAATATTACAGTTAATAGACGTAATGTTTGTTAAATTTGCTTTTAATTAACAGGAATGTAAAAAAAGTTATATATATTTATCCTGGGGTAAAAAATAATAATTAAGTTATCATAATTCACATATTCAACTCTCATAAAATTGTATTGGTAAATTTCACTAATTTTTCACAACAAGAATCAACCAATAAATAATAAATTACTATACATCAAAGCGTAAATACAACAGATATATAATACAACAATAAAAACACGTAAGTAACATATTTTGACGTCGAGATGATGAGTCGACCATGGACACAAGATCCAACGTTAGCCTGTGTTGTATATCTCCTCCTGGACACGTTGGGTTGAGTTCCCCTGACATGTGTGGTCAATTGGCTGCTGGTGGGTGGGGAATATATATATATCGACCTGGGTGATGTTTGGGGCTACTGTGACAGGTTATTACTGAAACTGTATCAGGTGAGGTCTGTACTCATGATAGGATGGGGTCACACACACATACACACACACTGAACTTGCAAACCCTAAATCCCTCCAGACGTGACCCCCCTCCGTGACCCCACATATACCTGGAACAGTGACCCTGACCCCTCCATACACCTGACTGTTCTCCACCAACAACAGGTCACCAATACCCCAGTAAGATGGGTCGACATTGCCTAAATCACCTCCAGTTTCCACAACTTTTCAGATTATATTACCGAGCTCTTCCTAGACACAAGTTGTTGGCTGAATTGAACAGAACTTTTTCTTTGTTACAATGTTAAAAGTTTCTCCTGCCGTTACTACTTACTACCCCCCAACCACCCGACTATCCTAACTCCACCACTTCCACCACTTCTACGACCACCATTACCACCACCAACCAACTACCTCCACTAACCACCACTACCCCTCACTACCCCCTCACTACCACACCACCAGAACTCGAGGTCACGGCTATTAACCTCACCACACAGCTGAGGTCTGCCATCCTCCTCCCTTCCCGGCTCACTACAGTCTGCCACAACACAGGGCCAGTAGACCCTGGCACTGCCCCCCCTGCCACAACACAGGCCAGTAGACCCTTGGCACTGCCCCCTGCCACACAGGCCAGTAGACCCTTGGCACTGCCCCCGCCACAACACAGGCCAGTAGACCCTGGCACTGCCCCCCACAACACAGGCCAGTAGACCCTTGGCACTGCCCCCTGCCACAACACAGGCCAGTAGACCCTTGGCACTGCCCCCGCACAACACAGGCCAGTAGACCCTGGCACTGCCCCCCTGCCACAACACAGGCCAGTAGACCCTTGGCACGCCCCCGCCACAACACAGGCCAGTAGACCCTGGCACTCCCACAACACAGGCCAGTAGACCCTGGCACTGCCCCCGCCACAACACAGGCCAGTAGACCCTTGGCACTGCCCCTCACACAACACACAGGCCAGTAGACCCTTGGCACTGCCCGCCACAACACAGGCCAGTAGACCTTGGCACTGCCCCCGCCACAACACAAGCCAGTAGACCCTTGGCACTGCCCCCGCCAACACAGGCCAGTAGACCCTTGGCACTGCCCCGCCACAACACAGGCCAGTAGACCCTGGCACTGCCCCCGCCACAACACAGACCAGTAGACCCTTGGCACTGCCCCCCGCCACAACACAGGCCAGTAGACCCTTGGCACTGCCCCCTGCCACAACACAGGCCAGTAGACCCCAGGCACTGCCCCCGACAACACACAGGCCAGTAGACCCTTGGCACTGCCCCCGCCACAACACAGGCCAGTAGACCCTTGGCACTGCCCCCCCACAACACAGGCCAGTAGACCCCTGGCACTGCCCCTGCCACAACACAGGCCAGTAGACCTTGGCACTGCCCCCGCCACAACACAGGCCAGTAGACCCTGGCACTGCCCCGCCACAACACAGGCCAGTAGACCCTTGGCACTGCCCCCGCCACAACACAGGCCAGTAGACCCTTGGCACTGCCCCCGCCACAACACAGGCCAGTAGACCTTGGCACTGCCCCCGCCACAACACAGGCCAGTAGACCCTGGCACTGCCCCCCCCACAACACAGGCCAGTAGACCCTTGCACTGCCCCCTGCCACAACACAGACCAGTAGACCCTTGGCACTGCCCCCTGCCACAACACAGGCCAGTAGACCCTGGCACTCTGCCACAACACAGGCCAGTAGACCCTGGCACTGCCCCCCACAACACAGGCCAGTAGACCCTTGGCACTCTTCCGGCTGGCCAAGAACAGACACTGGGTCCCCACTCCTACTTGTGGCTGGTGAATCATTGTATTGTCCACCGCCCAAATACACCAGACTCCTGACGATTGCTGGAGGTCCTGACTATAGCTGGGGTCCTGACTATAGCTGGGGGTCCTGACATAACTAGGATCCTGACTATAGCTGGGGTCCCTGACTATAACTAGATCCTGACTATAGCTGGGGTCCTGACTATAACTAGGATCCTGACTATAGCTGGGTCCTTGACTATAACTAGGATCCTGACTATAGCTGGGGTCCCTGACTATAAACTAGGATCCCTGACTATAGCCAGGGGTCCTGACCATAACTAGGATCCTTGACTATAGCTGGGGGTCCCTGACTATAGCCAGGGGTCCCTGACTATAACTAAGGTCCCTAACAATAGATTGGTTCCTTGACTATAGATGGGTTCCCTGACCATATCAACAACAACGACAACAACAGTAACAACAACCACAACAACAACAACAACACAACCACCACCACCACCACAACAACAACCACCACAACATCCCTAGGCCAAAAGCAATATAACGATGTGACAAACAGGCCAAAAGCCACGGAACAACACCTGCAGGATAACAAGTAATTAACATCTGCGCAGCCCAACAGGTGTACCTCGACTCTGTTTATGTAATTTATGCTGTACCGGATGTTAGGTATTGTGGTATATATTGTCTCGGCCTGTGGGGGGGGAGAACAAGGTGGGGGGGAAGAGGGGAGGGAGACAGGGTGGGGGGGAAGAGGAGGGGAGGGAGACAGGGTGGGGGGGGAAGAGGAGGGGAGGGGAGACAGGGTGGGGGAAGAGGAGGGGGAGGAGACAGGGTGGGGAAGAGGAGGGGGGGAGGGAGACAGGGTGGGGGGAAGAGGAGGGGAGGGGAGACAGGGTGGGGGAAGAGGAGGGGAGGGAGACAGGGTTGGGGAAGAGGAGGGGGGGAGAGGAGGAGAGAGGAGAGAAGGTAGGTGTGAATATATATTTTCAGCCTATTGGGGTGGGGGTGTAGGAGGATGGGGAGAGAGAGGGGAAGCAAAGAGGGGAGGAAGGAGTATGTAGAGAAGGAAGGGGGAGAGAAGGAAGGTGAGGGAAAGATAGAGTAGGGAGGAGGGAAAGAGAAAAATAGGTGAGGGTAAAATCTAACTATACAACCACCACCACCTACCACCACCTCACACACACCACCCACCCACACCCCACACCCCACCACCACCCACACTCAACACCACCCACACCCACCACCACCACCACACCCACACCCACCACCCACCACCACCCACACCCCCACACACACCACCACCACCCACCACCCACACCACCACCACCCACACCTACCACCACCACCACCCACACCCACCACCACCACCACCCACACCCACCACCACTACCACCCACACCCACCACCCACCACCACCCACACACTCCACCACCTACCACCACCACCACCACCACCACCCACACCTACCACCACCACCACCTACACCTACCACCACCCACACACCTACCACCCACCACCACTACCACACCTACACCACCACCTAATGAGATAGAGAGGGACTGAATTTCAAGGAGTAAATTAACTCATTATTTGTGTCTATTTACCTGTCTATTTACCTGTCTGTGTCTGTCTGTGTGTCTGTGTGTCTGTCTGTGTGTCAGTTTGCTTGTTTACATAATGGCCACACGTCACCACTAGTTGTAAAGAATAATTCGTTAACAATGGGTGACTGGGTGACTGGGTGACTGATGTGTGTACCAATGTCTCTTCCAGTTATACAGTCACAGTCTATTCTTCTCTGACCATTTGCCAACAATATGGTCTAATGGTCTAATGGTCTAATGGTTCAATGGTCTAATGGTGATTCAAAGTATGCACCACAGTGTTCTAGAACTTGTGGGTGTTGCTCATTCTTAGACTGTGTGGTCCATCCAGTTAACACTCTTACACTGTGGCCCATGTAGTTAACTGTCTTAACTGCCTTGTTATAGCTGTGTTCCATCCAATTAACATTCTTTAGTTGGTATTAGACGTTCGTTAATGACCAAACTCTCTTAATTCATTCCACTCAGTCTTACTTAAGTCAATTTTCTCCTGATTGGCACCTGCCCTAATTAAGATAATCAGGTGGATGACACAGGTAATCACATAATGGAGTGACGGTATGATGACGGAACCTTCAGCTCAGTGTCTCAACCTCGGAGATATGATGGGCCCCAGTCCTAACAGGCCCTGAGTTAACTTAAGGTATTCTAACAGGTCCCAAGTTAACCTAAGGTAATTCTAACAGGGCTCTAAGTTAACCTAACCTAACACTGCTCCTTTCTCCCTCCAGGTCAATTCATTCGTTCTATACAATCAATCATCATCAATTTAGTGGTCAATCTTGTGTCAATTTCGCCAAGTTTATGAACGAATTGTCAGACTTTGTACAGTCACTCCCCCAAAAAAGGATCTATACCAAATTGCGTCGAAACAATATGACACAACGGACGAAGGCTTCTACTACTACTACTAATACTACTACAACTACTACTACTACTACTACTACAACTACTACTACTAATATACTACAAACAACAACCCCCCCAAGCAAATTATGTCTCTGTTGTGGTGAACCAGATTATTTGTGAATATTTTTGCAAAGTCAAGTAGAAGATCTGCCAAGAGCGGAGGAGGAGGAGAGGGGGGGAGAAATGGGAAGAGTAGGAGGAGGAAGAGTAGGGAGGGGATGAGGAGGAGGAGGAAGAGTAGGAGGGGGATGAGGATAGAAGGAAGAGAAGACGAGTGAGATACTTCTGCTACAGCCTCCTCCTCCCTCCCTCCCTCTCCTCCCCCCTCCTCCATCCCTCCCAGTCAAGAGCTCCTCCTCCTCCACTCCTCCCCTCCCTCCGTCAAGAGCCTCCTCCTCCCTCCCTCCCTCCCTCCCCTCCGTCAAGAGCTCCTCCTCCCTCCTCCCCTCCGTCAAGAGCTCCTCCCCTCCTCCTCCCTCCCTCCGTCAAGAGCTCCTCCTCCCTCCTCCCTCCCTCCGTCAAGAGCCTCCTCCTCCCTCCCTCCCTCCGTCAAGAGCCTCCTCCTCCCTCCCTCCCTCCGTCAAGAGCCTCCTCCTTCCTCCCTCCCTCCTCCGTCAAGAGCCTCTCTCTCCTCCCTCCTCCGTCACATCCTCCTCCCTCCCTCCCTCCCTCTGCGTCTAACATGAAGTCCAACAATTAACAAGCTCCAGTGGGTGGGCAGCGGCGGCGGGCGGCACACTAGTCAAACTCCTACTACCTCACCAGGATCATCAACAGCCAGTTCCTCACTCGTCTAGACTGATTCCAACACCAGTTAACACCATACGCTAACTGGAGGAGGAATGACTGGATGATAAATGTCAATATTACATCACAATAAGAAGGAATTAAATACAACACAGCCGTTAACACACACAAAGAGCGGGGGCGGGGGCGGGGCGGGGCGGGGAGGGCAAGGGTTTCGGGGGGGGAGGATTGAGCCTATCTGGGGTTTCTGGCCTGAACTTGAAGCATCACTGACCACCGAAGCAGCCACTGACTAGATGTTTTAGCTGTGCACTCAACCAGATTTTCAGGGCAAGAAGATGCTATACACGAGAGAGAGAGAGAGAGAGAGAGAGAGAGGAGAGAGAGAGAGAGAGAGAGAGAGGCCCTGTCAAAGGCAGACTCAAGGCCTGGGTGGTCTCACAAAGGTTAATTACTAACGACCCACATCATTAACTCACCTGTGTGTTACGAGATCAACACGACAGTAACGACACCAAGTCAATATAACAATGAACTTACATTTAATTACATCCTTTAATTACACTAAATATAAGTAAACAAGCGTACAAAGGTGTGACAAAGGTGGACAAAGGTGTGACAAAGGTGTGACAAAGTGTGATAAAAAGTGTGACAAATGTGACAAAGGTGTGACAAAGGTGTGACAAAAGTGTGACAAATGTGACAAGTGTGACAAAGCGTGACAAAGCCGTGACAAAAGGGACTGTATGTGTGTGTGTGTGTGTGTGTGTGTGTGTGTGTGTGTGTGTATGTGTGTGTGTGTGTGTGTATAAAGGTGAATTATTTGTCAAGGTAAAACATAAAAGAGAAGGAAGTTGTATTGTCACGAGGACTTAACACAGAGGTAGACAGGTGAAGGATCTCCGCTTGTGTGTTGGTGTAGCAGAGGACAAGCTGGGCTGAGTTGGAGTTGGGTTTGGGTCTTAGTCGGCCCGGCCTGGCCCGGCTCGGGCCGGCCGGGTCGGGTCGGCTCGGATCGGCTCGGCTCGGCCGGGCCGGGTCAATCGGTCGGTCCCGGGTTTTGGTCGGCCGGCCCGGCCTGGCTCGGCTGGTCGGTCTGGGTCGTCGCTCGGCTGGCTCCCTGGTCGGTCGGGTCGTCGGTCGGCGGGTCGGGTCGGGTCGGCTCGGTCGGTCGGGTCTGGTCGGTCCGGGTCGGCTCGGCTCGGGTCGGTCGGGTCGGTCGTCGGTCGGCTGGTCGGGTCGGTTTTCTCGGCTCGGCTCGGTTCTTTTCTCGGTTTCGGCTCGGCTCGGCTTCGTCCCGGGTCGGGTCCGGTTGCCGTTGTCGGGACGGGTCGGGCTTGGTCGGTCGGGTCGTTGTTGTTGGGTCGGTTGTTGGGTTGTTGGTTTTTGTCCTTTCTGCTGTTGCTTGTTTTGCTGGCTGGCCTGTTGCTGTCATTGGCGTCACAATGCTGCTGCTTCCTAAGGCTTTGCTGCTGCCCCAACAACCCCAACCCCAACAACCCCAACACCCCAACAACCAACCAACCAACCAACCAAACCCCAACCAACCAACCAACCCCAACCACACACAACACACAACACCAGGTTGGGTCGGGTCGGCTGGTCGGGTTGGGTTGGTTTGGGTTGTGTTTTGGTTGGTTGGCTGGTTGTTGGGTTTGGTTGGTTGTTGGGTTGGGTTGTTGGGTTGTTGTTGGGTTGTTGGTTGTTGGTTGGTCGGGTCGGGTTGGGTTGGGTTGCTGTTGGGTTGGGTTTGGTTGCTGGGTTGGGTTAATAGTTGCATTGGGTTGTTGGGTTGTTGGGTCTACTACAGTAATAATGGTGATATAGACGCCAACAGGTGTAAAGCAATCAAGAATGTCACACTAAGAATAAATGACTTACCTGAACTCCGTAGTGACCTCTCCTACGCCGCGATGACCCCGAATTGCTGGTCATACATCCATCGTGGTGTTCGAGGGTGAGATCACGATAACACTTAAGCGACACACACACTATACGCTAACACTTCCCCGAGGACCACCTGTAATAAAGGAAATTTTGTTGGTTAAGGTAAATTATGATCTGACTGACTGTAAATTTGAAATACACACAGGTAATTATATACACATCTCTACACACCCTTCATATCCACACATCCTCACCTATACCCACACACATCCTCCGTCACACACTTACACACCCTACACTCCTAGAACCCCCTCCCCTCCCCCCCACACACCCACCTACCGACCCTCCCTTTACATACATCCTTCACCCTCACCTCTCACACGCCCACCCTCCCCCCACACCCCCACACAAGAGACAGGTAGCATGATGAAAGGTGTTAGCGCAGGTGAAGGCTGGTGATTGAATGACACGTGTCCTTGTTAAACCAATTTGCTTAGGAAATGACTCCCCGTCCTTGGTCCTTACAGAGCTCCGTCCGTAATTACATCACGGACCACGGACCTCCAATACCCTTTTTTTATAACATTATAGGACCTTGTTATAAGACGTATGTTATGAATTTCGTTATAGACAGATGGTGTTAAATGATTCACTGGTTGGTTAGGTTAGGTTAGGAGATGTTGTTTGTGTAGGAGATCTATTAATGAAGTCTTTAGTACTGATGAATAACCCCCTGACCTGACCTGACCTGACCTGACCTGACCTGACCTGACCTGACCACAAATATAAACAACATTGATCCATCCTTCATCTCTCTAAACAAAAACATAAATAAAAACAAAAATTAAAACTACAAAATAATACAAATAAAATATACGTCGTTCCTTTAATATACTGAGAGGAATAAAAAAAAACTGAAAAAAAATACGAGTCGTTTTTGGAATCCGTAAATTATGAATACTACTAGAATCCGCGAGCAGAAAATCCTGACCTAAATCCTCATTGGTTCGTGTAATCAAGTGCAAATATACCTGCAGCGTTTAAGTCCTTTTGGCAGTGATTGGGTCTACCTGAGGGGGGGGAGGGGGAAGAAGGGAGGAGGGTGGGCATAGTGGGATCTCAAGGGGGTGTGTGCAAAGTGGATTGGGTTTTATAGGGGCGGTGGCATAGTGGAACACACTTTCAAACACACTTACCAACACACTTACCAACACACTTACCAACACACTTACCAACACACTCACCTGTAGCGTTACCTCTACCTCGCTAACACCATTTCCTTGTCTCCTAAAGTTACCACAACACCTTCTTGCCAACCCTACTCCCCTACAGCCGGCTCTTTCCCATCCTCTCCCACAGCCGGTTCCTTCCCATCCTCTTCCACAGAGAGAGAGAGAGAGAGAGAGAGAGAGAGAGAGAGAGAGAGAGAGTATTGGAGCATGATTAAGTGAGAAGCGAAGTCACGGTCAGTGGTATAAGTCACCTCTGTCTCACCCACCCACCCACCCACCCACCCACCCAATCACCCACCCACCAACCCACTTACCCATCTAAAAAAACAAAAGAACAAACAATAGCTATTTTAAGCTCATCATAACTAACCAAACACAACTAAGATAAATTAACAAAGAAAATAATAAATTCTCTTCATGTATCAAATAAATTCAGAAATAAATTACAATATATCAATGTATTAAAAAAAATCGACGTATTACATGAAAAAATAAATTCTATAAAATAAAGTTAATAAACCAATTAATAACAGCGTGTAGGTGGGGTGTAGGGGGTGTAGGGGGTGGGGGGTGGGAGGTGGGGTAGGGGGGTTAGGGTAGGGAGGGGGGTGTAGAGGGGTGTAGAGGGGGTAGGTGGGGGAGGTGGGGTGGGGGGTAGGGGGAGGTGAGGGGGGGTAGAGGGGAGGTGGGGGTGTAGAGGGTGGGGGTGGGGGGGGGTGTAGAGGGGGGGGGTGGAGGGTAGGGGTGTAGGGGTGTAGAGGGGGGTGGGGTGGGGAGGTGGGGGGTGTAGAGGGGGAGAAGGGGGGTAGGTGGGGTGTAGGGGGGTGGGTGGGGTGGGGGAGGTGGGGGTGAGAGGGGTAGGGGGTGTAGGGGGGGTGGAGGGGTGTAGAGGGGTAGGTGGGGGTAGAGGGTAGGTGGGGTGTAGTGGGGAAGGAGAGAGGTGAGATATCGGTTCAGGGCTCAGAAGCTGTCCAGGTGCAGTCATATACATATCACAGGTGAAATGTGGCTTATAGTCCATATCACACACACACACACACACACACACACACACACACACACACACACACACACACATATGAAAACCTTGAAATTCGTAAAAAAAAACACCTGCATTATATTTGTGCACAGATGGAAATGTTTAACAATTATCCAGTTTGATAACAATAACAACAAAGACGATCCTTTTGTGTGTGTGTGTGTGTGTGTGTGTGTGTGTGTGTGTGTGTGTGTGTGTGTGTGTGTGTGTGTGTGTGTGTGTGTGTGTGTGTGTGTGTGTGTGTTTTAAATAACAAAATGTTGCACATAAAATAAAGACCTAATCTAACCTAACATGAGAACTAATTTATTCTTTTCACGCATAAAGAAAAAATTTATGCAGGGGGAGAGAAGAGCATTTAAAGTGAGGTTTTAAGTTTGTGCTGCCCCTCTCCTCCCTTCTCTAGCCTTCCTACCCTCCCACCTTCTACCCCCTTCCCACTATCCCTTTCCCTTAACCCTTTCCTTACTCCTTCCCTATATCATCTGCCAACACCCAATTTTTTTTCCAATCCCATGATTTCCCTAAAGTAGTTCCTCCTTCCACCTCTCCTCTCTTCCTCTCTCCCTTCCTCCTTCCTTCTCTCCTTCCTCCTCCTTTCTCTTCACCTCCTCCTCCCTCCCACCAAGCCAGAATAAAAGGACATAACGGATTACTTAGTGTGGTTAGTAGGAAGGAGTGGGGTGGTGGTGGTGGTGGGAGGGAGAGGGATAGTGGTGGTGAGGGAAACATTTTATTTTCCAGTTAATACTTTCTTTCCGACAATGACTAGTGAGGATCCTCTTATCACCACACACACACACACACACACACACACACACACACACACACACACACACACACACACACACACACACACACACACACACACACACACACACACACACACACACACACACACACACACACACACACACACACACACACACACAACACCCAGGCTTTGAAATAACTCAGAAATCAGTCATCAATAACACCATTACCACACCACCTTCACTCAAATCAACACCTAACTCATTTTTACCCCAGCCAGACTCTTGCCTTGACAGAACCAATAAAAAATAAAAGTAAAAAAAAAAAAGTAAAAAAATTGTAAAAACAAAAAAAGTCAAGTAAAAAAAATCCTTCTCAGCTTTCGACTCAGATGCTAAAAATCAGGTTCCAATTCCATGAGGTGATTGACTTCGATGGGACAGGTATTGCAATTTGAAAACAATAATATTATGGTTGTGTTTTCATCACCTAGATCGGATTTTTGTCCATTTTTTTTTTCTCTCAACCTAGGAGAAGAAAATAGGTGGGTGTGGGGTGGGGTGGGTGGGTGGGTGGTGGGTGGTGGGTGGGTGGGTGGGTGGGGTGGGTAGGTAGGTAGGCAGGTAGGTAAGTCTCCCAAGAGGTGTGGAGGAAAGATCCAGCAATACGAACTGAACGAAGTAATACTGAA
>NW_024742837.1:0-8886 GCF_018991925.1 Homarus americanus
CAAGTGCACCTCTGACACTCCCAGGCACACCTCTGACACTCCCAGTTACACCTCCGACACACCCAGGTACACCTCTGGCACTTCCAGATACACCTCTGACACTCCCAGGTACACCAATGATACTACCAGGTGTTAGGTATTCTGGGTAATAAGTTCTATATACAGGAGAGAACACAAACACCTGTATAGTTTTGTAGGTTCGGTTTACTGGATAAGAGTATGTACACAGAGGTGGATAGCACTGCTCCCTAGCTAAGGTCCTGGTCAACTACCATAGACGACGTATGGCAAGTGATACATTAGCAGCTTCCATACGTCGCCAGGCACATTAATTAAGCGTGTGGGATATGGTAATAACATTGCCACACGCTGCTAGCTAGGCTGAATAAATATAAATGGAGCACATACATAATATACATACATGATACATAATCCAGCATACATAATATACATACACCTCCCTCCCCCCTATACGCTCATAGCAAAGTCTTGAGCGGACCTTTTCTTCTGGATCCGTTCTGAGCGTCGAGGGACTTCATCACTGGGAAGGGTATGGGACTCAACACTGGTGGCGGGGCCAGCAGAAGGCAGTGTTAAGGGGCGGAGAAAACGGCGGTTCCTCCACCACACACGACCACTGGGTAACCGCACCTGGTAGTCCCGTGACCTGCCGAGACCCATGACTACGCCTACTTTGTCCCAACGTAGGGAGGTCGGGTACTGAACACGGACTTGGGTGCCGACACTCAACCTGGGGAGGGAACGGGCGTGGTCGTTGTAGCGGGCGACGACGTCCTGAACACGTTCGGCGGCTCGGCGATCACAATCCTCTGTCTTGGCCTGCCACTCCTTGGAGAAGGATTGAGGGTGAGCAGGGACACAAGAACGAAAGGGGCGTCCATACAAAACCTGGGCAGGGGAGCGTCCGGTGTAGTTGGGTGTGTTGCGGAGTTCAAGAAGACCCCGGTCGAAGGCCTCGCAGTCAATATTCCCAAAAGGGGCCACCTTAAGGATGAGGTGCTTCAAAGATTTGACAGCAGCCTCAGCGTGGCCGTTGGACTGCGGGTGATGGGGCGATGACAACACATGCCGGACTCCCCATCGGTCAAGGAACACAGCAAAGTCCCGGCTTGTGAACTGAGGCCCTCCGTCGGTTCGCAGGCGTACAGGAACGCCCACGTCACGGAAGTAGTGGCGGAACTTGCTGATGGTGGCGGCAGACGTCGTGTCATTACCGCCCTTGATGACAACCGGCCAACCAGAGAGACGGTCGACGATAACCAGGAATGACTTTCCTGACACACAGAAAAAGTCGGCCGACACAGACTCAAAGGGGCGGGTGGGGTTGTCGTCACTCATGAAGGGTACCTGCTGCTGGCTGGGTTGTAATACGTGGCGGGGCTTACACACCTGGGCAGCATTGGAGATGTCGGGGTCGATGCCAGGCCGGAACACAGTCTGTCGTGCACGTCGTTTGGTAGCCTCAGCTCCACGGTGACTGTCGTGAAGGCGAGCCAGGGCGTGGGGACGTGATGCAGCAGGGACAACTACCGAAGGAGAGGTGTCACTGGCCAGAAGTAGGGGTAGGGCGGCAGCAGGGTAGTTGCTGCTCCCTTCATGCACCCTGTTGGCGTAATTTACCTCGAGAATCGGTGTTGGGAAGTCCTGGGAGATGATGGCCAACTCTTGACAATGTCTGTAGGACAGCAAGGGAGTCAGGACACCATTATGCACGTCAATCCAGGCCTGACACGACCTGTTGCCAAGGGTGACATGTGCATAGAGTGAACCCAGGGCTGGGGCCATCTGTGAACCATCTGCCATAAAGCGGAGGTCCTCGGGAGGCGGTCCTAGATCGCTTGGAGAGAGCCCCAAGCATCGCAAATGCTGGGGACCGATGACTGTAGCATCAGCGCCGGTGTCGGGCAACATCTGAAGACAGGATGACACACCGCCGTAGGTCACGATGACGCTGATGTACTGGGGGACTTTGGTCCTGGGATGCGAGGAGTACACCCTCCTAAAATGGGTCGGGCTTTGTCCAGGGTCGTCGTGCCTCTGATTTGGCGACTGTGGGCGGCCCTCACTGGTAGAAGGGCGCCGAAGCTTCCGCCGACGCTGTTCCTTGGGTTCGTGGGTAGGGCAACACTTGTCATAGTGGCCCAGACGACCGCACACATTGCACTGTACGTACTTAGCTGGGCACCGCACTGTGAGCGACCAGTGGCCCATACGGTCGCAACTGTTGCAGGTAGACTGAGCAGCTGGACACACCTGTGTTCCGTGCTGCTTACCACAGTTGTTACAAAATGAACCGGGCGTGGGCGTGGTGGGCGAAGGCGTAGGAGCGGACTTCTTGTCCTTCTTGTACCGGGACACAGCGCGTACAGCTGTAGGGGGAGCTCGGATGGCAGAGGTGGCACACCTGGCGGCCTCATAGGAGCGACATATCGTCAACACATCCTGAAGAGAAGAGGAAGAGTCGAGGGAGGTGAGGCGTTGGACAAGTTCCTCGTCCTTAACACCCATCAGGATCACCTGCTTCAACTGGGTCTCCTCGCACTGCTGGTGGTGGCCTAAACATATATCTACCTCTTCCGAGGCTCTCTTAAGACGTACATAAAAAGCGTCAAAAGACTCACCCTCCATCTGTCTGCAGCTAAACAATTCCCTCCTGGGCAGAGCTTCATTCTGCTGTCCTTTGATGTGCCGTTGTAGAACGTCCAGTACCTCCTCTACAGACAGCGAAGAGGTTGGGGGTACCTGCAACGTATGTTCTAAGACACGCTGAGCTTCCAAGGACAGGCACATACGCAGCTGGATGAGTTGTTTAGGCTGTGACAAACTCTGGAGATCCACCATTGTAGCATAATCAGCCCACCGCCGCCGCCATTCGCGAAAAGTCTGGAAATTTACATCAGGCTCCAAGATGGGCGGCGTTTGAGCTGCTGCTTTAGGTGGGGCTGGGGGGCGTGAAGGAAGCATGGATGAGGTATCTGAACCATTCAGTACCGAGGCAGTGTTAGAGCCAGGGGCTTGGTTAACAGTGAGGCGAGATATCAAGGCTTCAAACCGTGCACTGTCTTCCATTCTCCGTTAGTGGTCTCGTTCTGCCTCTGCTTGCCTTCTGTGCTCATCCGCCAAACGTCTGTGAGCTTCATCCTCGCGTCTCTCATCTCTCATAAACTTCATTAAGGCAATTATCTCTGGAGATAACGCTGAATGTTGAGGTGAAGGGCTGCGCGATGTTGTGGGAGCTGGGCCGGCCTGGTCATCCATCTCTGGGGGACTATCATCCGCTTGACTCATCCAGGCGCTGGGTCCACGGCTACGTAAGGCATGAGACATAACTACTTTATCTGTGTACTGTGTCTTAAATCAGTGTTGACCGGTCAGCCCGTCGTATCAACAAGATTTCAGACAAAAATTTAATTAAATACACAGATAAGTAGGTTATATATATAAAATATATATAATGAAGCCGCGCGGTCAGCAAGTGTTAGTACATGTATGTGTGTGTGTCCCAGGCAGGCAGAGCGTCTCGCCCCAGCTGTGAGGGGGGGTGGAGGCAGCGCTGTGAGGGAGGGGGGTGGAGATAGGAGTAGCTCAGTCGCTCTCTGTAAACGGTCAGAGGAGGGTGCGCTGAGCTCTACACCCCACAAATGCCCAGAACATGCCGTATACCTTGGAAATCCGTTCGAACAAGGTCACACATGAATGGCACGAAACACACAATGCACTAAACACTTCACAGAAAATCACTGTCACTGACACTGCTCCAAGTTGCAAAATTCTTCGAGGGATGACGCGGGGTTGACCCAAGGCGGGGATCCATCAGCCGGCTTTCCACAAACTTGCACTAATCACTCGTAATAATCCAGTAAAACTACGCACTGCGCCATGTTAGATATTCTGGGTAATAAGTTCTATATACAGGAGAGAACACAAACACCTGTATAGTTTGTAGGTTCGGTTTACTGGATAAGAGTATGTACACAGAGGTGGATAGCACTGCTCCCTAGCTAAGGTCCTGGTCAACTACCATAGACGACGTATGGCAAGTGATACATTAGCAGCTTCCATACGTCGCCAGGCACATTAATTAAGCGTGTGGGATATGGTAATAACATTGCCACACGCTGCTAGCTAGGCTGAATAAATATAAATGGAGCACATACATAATATACATACATGATACATAATCCAGCATACATAATATACATACACCAGGTACACCTCTGACACTCCCAGGTACACCTCCGATACTCCCAGGTACACCTCAGACACTCCCTGGTTCACCTCTGACACTTCCAGATACACCTCTGACACTCCCAGGTACACCAATGATACTACCAGGTACACCTCTGACACTCCCAGGTACACCTCTGACACTCCCAGGTGCACCTCTGACACTCTCAAGAACACCTCTGACACTCCCCAGGTACACCTCTGACACTCCCAGGTGCCTCTGAGCTTGGCTCAGGTGCACCTGACACTTCCAGGTACACCCCTGACATTTCAGGTACACCCTGGCCTCCCAGGTACACCAATGACACTCCAGGTACACCTCCTGACCTCCCCTGGTACCTCCTGACTCTCCCAGGTACACCAATGACACACTCAGGTACACCTCTGACCTTCCAGGTACCCCACCCCTGACACTTCTAGGTACACCAATGGTCTCCCAGGTACCCCAGCAGCCTCTCAGATTACCCGTGACACTGTAAGAAGTGCACCTCAGACACTGCCAGGTACACCTCAGACACTCCCAGGTAAAGCTCAGACACTCCCAGAAAGTAACACCTCAGACACTCCCAGGTGCACCTGTGACACTCCCAAGTGCACCTCTGATACTCCCAGGCACACCTCTGACACTTCTAGGTACACCTCCGACACTCCCAGGTACACCTCTGACACTCCCAGGTACACTTCTCACACACCCAGGTACACCTTTGACACTCCCAGGTGCACCTCTCATACTCCCAGGAACACCTATGACACTTCCATATACACCTCTGACACTCCCAGGTACACCAATCACACTCCCAAGTACAACTCTGACATTCCCAGGTACACCACTGACACTACCAGGTACACCTCTGACACTCCAAGGTACTTCTTTGACGCTGCCAGGTACTCCTCTGACACTCCCAGGTACTCCTTTGACGCTGCCAGAGACTCCTCCGACACTCCCAGGAACACCTCTGACACTCCCAGGTACACCTCTGACACTCCCAGGTACACCGCTGACAATCCCAGGTACACCCCTGACACTCCCAGGTACACCGCTGACACTGACAGGTGCCTCAAGCCTCCCAAGTGCACCTCCCCAACCTCCAGAGCACACCTCCTGACACTCCCAGTTACACCTCCGACACTCCCAGGTACACCTCCTGGCACTTCCAGATGCACCTCCTGACACTCCCAGGTAAACCAATGATACTGGTACCTCTGACACTCCAGGTACACCTCCGATACTCCCAGGTACACCTCAGACACTCCCTGGTTCACCTCCTGACACTTCCAGATACACCTCTGACCTCCCAGGTGCACCAATGATGCTACCAGGTACACCTCCTGACACTCCAGGTACACCTCCTGACCTCCCAGGTACACCTCGGCCTCTCCAGGAACACCTCTGACACTCCCAGGTGCCTCTGACACTCCCAGGTACACCTCCTGACACTCCCAGGTACACCTCCGACACTCCCAGGTACACCTCTGACACTCCCAGGTACACTTCTCACACACCCAGGTACACCTTTGACACTCCCAGGTACACCTCTCATACTCACAGGTACTCCTCTGACACTTCCAGATACACCTCTGACACTTCCAGATACACCTCTGACACTCCCAAGTACACCAATGATACTCCCAGGTACACAGCTGACACTCCCAGGTACACCGCTGACACTGCCAGGTACACCACACACACTGCCAGGTACACCTCAGACACTCCCAGGTAAAGCTCAGACACTCCCAGTAACACCTCAGACACTCCCAGGTGCACCTGTGACACTCCCAAGTGCATCTCTGACACTCCTAGGCACACCTCTGACATTCCCAGGTACACCTCCGACACTCCCAGGTACACCTCTGACACTCCCAGGTACACTTCTCACACACCCAGGTACACCTTTGACACTCCCAGGTACACCTCTCATACTCCCAGGTACACCTCTGACACTTCCAGATACACCTCTGACACTCCCAGGTACACCAATCACACTCCCAAGTACAACTCTAACACTCCCAGGTACACCACTGACACTACCAGGTACACCTCTGACACTCCAAGGTACTCCTTTGATGCTGCCAGGTACTCCTCTGACACTCCCAGGTACTCCTTTGACGCTGCCAGGTACTCCTCCGACACTCCCAGGAACACCTTTGACACTCCCAGGTACATCTCTGACACTCCCAGGTACACCGCTGACACTCCCAGGTACACCCCTGACACTCCCAGGTACACCGCTGACACTGACAGGTACACCTCCGACACTCCCAGGTACACCTCTGACACAACCAGGTACACCGCTGACACTCCCAGGTACACCCCTGACACTCCCAGGTACACTTCTGGCACTTCCAGATACACCTCCTGACCTCCCAGGTACACCAATGATGCTACCAGTTACACCTCCGATGCTCCCAGGTACACCTCCGATAATCCCGGATACACCTCAGACACTCCCTGGATCACCTCTGACACTTCCAGATACACCTCTGACACTCCCAGGTACACCAATGATACTACCAAGTACACCTCTGACACTCCCAGGTACACTTCTGACACTCCCAGGTACACCCCTGACTCTCTCAGGAACACCTCTGACACTCCCAGGTACACCTCTGACACTCCCAAGTACACCTCTGATACTTCCAGGTACACCCCTGACACTCCCAAGTACACCAATGACACTCTCAGGTACACCTCTGACACTCCCTGGTACACCTCTGACACTCCCAGGTACACCAATGACACACTCAGGTACACCTCTGACACTTCCAGGTACACCCCTGACACTTCCAGGTACACCAATGATACTCCCAGGTACACCGCTGACACTCTCAGGTACACCGCTGACACTGCCAAGTACACCTCAGACACTGCCAGGTACACCTCAGACACTCCCAGGTAAAGCTCAGACACTCCCAGTAACACGTCAGACACTCCCAGGTGCACCTGTGACACTCCCAAGTGCACCTCTGACACTCCAAGGCACACCTCTGACACTCCTAGGTACACCTCCGACACTCCCAGGTACACCTCTGACACTCGCAGGTACACTTCTCACACACCCAGGTAAACCTTTGACACTCCCAAGTACACCTCTCATACTCCCAGGTACACCTCTGACACTTCCAGATACACCTCTGACACTCCCAGGTACACCAATCACACTCCCAAGTACAACTCTGACACTCCCAGGTACACCACTGACACTACCAAGTACACCTCTGACACTCCAAGGTAATCCTTTGACGCTGCCAGGTACTCCTCTGACACTCCCAGGTACTCCTTTGACGCTGCCAGGTACTCCTCCGACACTCCCAGGAACACCTCTGACACTCCCAGGTACACCTCTGACACTCCCAGGTACACCGCTGACACACCCAGGTACACCTTTGACACTCCCAGGTACACCTCTCATACTCCCAGGTACACCTCTGACACTCCCAGGCACACTTCTGACACTCCCAGGTACACCTCCGACACTCCCAGGTACACCTCTGACACTCCCAGGTACACTTCTCACACACCCAGGTACACCTTTGACACTCCCAGGTATACCTCTCATACTCCCAGGTACACCTCTGACACTTCCAGATACACCTCAGACACTTCCAGATACACCTCTGACACTCCCAGGTACACCAGTGATACTACCAGGAACACCTATGACAATCCCAGGTACGCCTCTGACACTCCCAGGTACACCCCTGACACTTTCAGGTACACCCCTGACAATTCCAGGTACACCCCTGACACTTCCAGGTACACCTCTGACACTCCCAGGTACACCCCTGACACTCCCAGGTACACCAATGACACTCCTAGGTACACCACTGACACTCCCAGGTACACCAATGACACTCCCAGGTACACCTCTGACACTCCCTGGTACACCTCTGACACTCCCAGGTACACCAATGACACACTCAGGTACACCTCTTACACTTCCTGGTTCTCCACTGACACTCCCAGGTACACCTCAGACACTCCCAGTTACACCTCTGACACTCCCAGGTACTACTCTGACACTCCCAGGTACACCTCTGACACTCCCAAGTACACCACTGACACTCCCAGTTACACCTCCGACACTCCCAGTTACACCTCTGACACTCCCAGGTACACCCCTGACACTCCCAGGTAAACCCTCTGATACCCCAGGTACACCTCTGACACTTCCGATACACCTCTGACACTCCCAGGTACACCAATCACACTCCCAAGTACAACGCTGATACCCCCAGGTACACCACTGACACTACCAGATACACCTATGACACTCCAGGTACACCCCTGACACTCCCTGTTACACCCCTGACACTCCCAGGTACACCTCTGACAATCCCAGGTACACCTCAGGCACTCCCAGGTACACCTCTGACACTTCCAGGTACACCCCTGACACTTCCAGGTACACCCCTGACACTTCCAGGTACACCTCTGACACTTCCAGATACACCTCTGACACTCCCAGGTACACCAATCACACTCCCAAGTACAACTCTGACACTCCCAGGTACACCACTGACACTACCAGGTACACCTCTGACACTCCCAGGCACACCTCTGACACTCCCAGGTACACCTCTGATACTCCGAGGTATACCTCTGACACTCCCAGGTACACCGCTGACACTGCAAGATAC
>NW_024742838.1:0-19132 GCF_018991925.1 Homarus americanus
GGGGACTTAGTTATTCTTGATAAGGGGGACTTTGTTATACTCGATGAGGGGGCTTTGTTATACTCGATCAGGGAAATTTTGTTATTCTCGATCATGGGCCTTTGTTAAACTCGATTAGGGGACTTTGTTATACTCGACCAGGGGACTTTGTTATTCTCGATGAGGGGCCTTTGTTATACTTGATCAAAGGGCTTTGTTATACTCGATCAGGGGACATTGTTATTCTCGATAAGGGGGACTTTCTTATACTCAATTAGGGGATATGTTATACTCGATCAGGGAACTTTGTTATACTCGATCAGGGGCCTTTGTTATACTCGTTCAGGCGCTTTTGTTATATTCGATCAGGGGGCTTTGTTATCCTCGATCAGGGGCCTTTGTTATAATCGTTCATGGGACTATGTTACACTCGAACAAGGGACCTTGTTATACTCGATCAGGGGACTTTGTTATTTTCGATGAGGGACTTTGTTATTCTCGATCATGGGACTTTGTTATACTCGATGAGGGGCCTTTGTTATACTCGATGACGGGACTTTGTTCTACTAGATCAGGGGAATTTGTTATACTCGATCAGGGGACTTTGTTATATTCGATGAGGGGACTTTTTTATACTCGATCATGGGACTTTGTTATACTCGATGAGGGGCCTTTGTTATACTCGATGAGGGGCCTTTGTTATACCCGATCAGGGGACTTTGTTATAATTGATCAGAGGACTTTGTTAAACTCTATGAGGGGGCATTGTTATCCTTGATCAGGGAACTTTATTATACTCGGTGAGGGGACATTGTTATACTGGATCAGGGGACTTTCTTTTACTCGATGAGGGTGCTTTGTTATACTCGATCAGGTGACTTTGTTATACTCGATCAGGGGCCTTTGTTATACTCGATCAGGGGCCTTTGTTATACTCGATCAGGGGACTTTGTTATACTCGACCTGGGACTTTGTTACACTCGATTTGGAGCCTTTGTTATACTTGATCAGGGGGCTTTGTTATCCTCGATCAGGGAACATTATTATACTCGGTGAGGGGACATTGTTATACTGGATCAGGGGACTTTGTTTTACTCGATGAGGGAGCTTTGTTATACTCGATCAGGGGACTTTGTTATACTCGAACAGGGGCCTTTGTTATACTCGATCAGGGGCCTTTGTTATACTCGATCAGGGGACTTAGTTATACTCGACCTGGGACTTTATTTATACTTGATCAGGGCTTTGTTATACTCGATCCGAGGGACTTTGTTATTCTCGATAAGAGATGCTGTTATATTCGATCAGGGGCTTTGTTATATACTTGATCAGGGGGCTTTGTTATACTCGATCAGGGAACATTTATTCTCGATCAGGGACTTTGTTATATCGATCAGGGGACTTTGTTATATACTCGATCAGGGGACTGTTCAACATATACTCGATCAGGAGTTTCTTATAATTCTACCAGGGGACTTTGTTATACTCGATGAGGGGCCTTTGTTAAACTCAAAAAGGGGCCTTTGTTATACTCGACCAGGGGACTTTGTTATACTCGATCAGGGGCCTTTGTTATAATCGTTCAGGGGACTTTGTTATACTCAACCAGGGGACTTTGTTATACTTGATCTGGGGCGTTTGTTATACTTGATCAGGGGCCTTTGTTATTCTCGATCAGGGAACTTTGTTATACTCGATCAGGAGCCTTTGTTATACTCGTTCAGGTGTCTTTGTTATACTCGACCAGAGGACTTTGTTATCCTCGATCAGGGGACTTTGTTATACTCGATGAGCGGGCTTTGTTATACTCGATCAGGGGACATTGTTATAGAATTTTAGGATCCTTTGTTATACTAGAGCAGGGGCCTTTGTTATACTCATTCAGGGGACTTTGTTATACTCGAAAAGGGGACTTTGTTATACTTGATCTAGGGCCTTTGTTATACTTGATCAGGAGACTTTGTTATAATCGACCAGGGGACTTTGTCATACTCGATCAGGGGACGTTGTTATACTCGATCAGGGGGCTTTGTTATACTCGACCAGGGGACTTTGTTATACTCGATCTGGAGCCTTTGTTATACTTGATCAGGGGCTGTGTTATACTCGATTAGGGGACTTAGTTATTCTCGATAAGGGGCCTTTGTTATACTCGATCAGGGAAATTTTGTTATTCTCGATCATGGGCCTTTGTTAAACTCGATTAGGGGACTTTGTTATACTCGACCAGGGGACTTTGTTATACTCGATGAGGGGCCTTTGTTATACTTGATCAGGGGGCTTTGTTATACTCGATCAAGGGACATTGTTATTCTCGATAAGGGGGACTTTGTTATACTCGATCAGGGGCCTTTGTTATACTCGTTCAGGCGCATTTGTTATATTCGATCAGGGGGCTTTGTTATACTCGATCATGGGCCTTTGTTATAATCGTTCAGGGGACTATGTTATACTCGAACAGGGGACCTTGTTTTACTCGATCAGGGGACTTTGTTATACTCGATCAGGGGACTTTGTTATTTTCGATGAGGGACTTTGTTATTCTCGATCATGGGACTTTGTTATACACGATAAGGGGCCTTTGTTATACTTGATGAGGGGACTTTGTTCTACTCGATCAGGGGAATTTGTTATACTCGATCAGGGGACTTTGTTATATTCGATGAGGGGACTTTTTTATACTCGATCATGGGACTTTGTTATACTCGATCAGGGGCCTTTGTTATACCCGATCAGGGGACTTTGTTATAATTGATCAGAGGACTTTGTTAAACTCTATGAGGGGGCTTTGTTATCCTCGATCAGGGAACTTTATTATTCTCGGTGAGGGGACATTGTTATACTGGATCAGGGGACTTTGTTTTACTCGATGAGGGGGCTTTGTTATACTCGATCAGGGGACTTTGTTATACTCGATCAGGGGCCTTTGTTATACTCGATCAGGGGCCTTTGTTATACACGATCAGGGGACTTTGTTATACTCGACCTGGGACTTTGTTATACTCGATTTGGAGCCTTTGTTATATTTGATCAGAGGGCTTTGTTATACTCGATCAGGGGAGTTTCTTATAATTCTACCAGGGGACTTTGTTATACTCGATGAGGGGCCTTTGTTAAACTCGATAAGGGGCCTTTGTTATACTCGACCAGGGGACTTTGTTATACTCGATCAGTGGCCTTTGTTATAATCGTTCAGGGGACTTTGTATACTCGACCAGGGGACTTTGTTATACTCGATCTGGGGCCTTTGTTATACTTGATCAGGGGCCTTTGTTATACTCGATCAAGGAACTTTGTTATACTCGATCAGGGGCCTTTGTTATACTCGTTCAAGTGTCTTTGTTATACTCGACCAGAGGACTTTGTTATCCTCGATTAGGGGACTTTGTTATACTCGATAAGCGGGCTTTGTTATACTCGATCAGGGGACATTGTTATAGAATTTTAGGGTCCTTTGTTATACTCGAGCAGGGGCCTTTGTTATACTCGTTCAGGGGACTTTGTTATACTCGAAAAGGGGACTTTCTTATACTCGATCTAGGGCCTTTGTTATACTTGATCAGGGGATTTTGTTATAGTCGACCAGGGGACATTGTCATACTCGATCAGGGGACTTTGTTATACTCGATCAGGGGGCTTTGTTATACTCGACCAGGGGACTTTGTTATACTCGATCTGGAGCCTTTGTTATACTTGATCAGGGGGCTTTGTTATACTCGATCAGGGGAATTAGTTATTCTCGATAAGGGGGACTTTGTTATACTCGATGAGGGATCTTTGTTATACTCGATCAGGGAAATTTTGTTATTCTAGATCATGGGCCATTGTTAAACTCTATTAGGGGACTTTGTTATACTCGACCAGGGGACTTTGTTATTCTCGATGAGGGGCCTTTGTTATACTTGATCAAAGGGCTTTGTTATACTCGATCAGGGGACATTGTTATTCTCGATTAGGGGGACTTTGTTATACTCAATTAGGGGATATTTTATACTCGATCAGGGAACTTTGTTATACTCGATCAGGGGCCTTTGTTATACTCGTTCAGGCGCTTTTGTTATATTCGATCAGGGGGCTTTGTCATCCTCGATCAGGGGCCTTTGTTATAATCGTTCATGGGACTATGTTATACTCGAACAGGGGACCTTGTTATACTCGATTAGGGGACTTTGTTATACTCGATCAGGGGGCTTTGTTATTTTCGATGAGGGACTTTGTTATTCTCGATCATGGGACTTTGTTATACTCGATGAGGGGCCTTTGTTATACTCGATGAGGGGACTTTGTTCTACTAGATCAGGGGAATTTGTTATACTCACATCAGGGGACTTTTGTTATATTCGATGAGGGACTTTTTTTATACTCGATCATGGGATCTCTGCTATACTCTGGAGCGAGGGCCTTTGTTATACTCCACGAGGGGCCTTTATGCACCCGATCAGGGGACTTTTTGTTATACTCATCAGAGGACTTTGTTAAAACTCTTAAGAGGGGGCATTGTTATCCCTTGATCAGGAACTTTATTGGTACTGTGAGGGACATTGTTATACTGGATCAGGGGACTTTCTTTTACTCGATGAGGGTGCTTTGTTATACTCGATCAGGTGACTTTGTTATACTCGATCAGGGGCCTTTGTTATACTCGATCAGGGGCCTTTGTTATACTCGATCAGGGGACTTTGTTATACTCGACCTGGGACTTTGTTATACTCGATTTGGAGCCTTTGTTATACTTGATCAGGGGGCTTTGTTATACTCGATCAGGGGACTTTGTTATTCTCGATAAGGGGGACTTTGTTATACTCGATGAGGCTTGTTATACTCCGGATCAGGAACTTTGTTATACTCGATCAGGGGCCTGTTATACTCACATCAGGGACTTTTGGTTATTCTCGACCAGGGGACTTCGGTTATACTCTGGATCAGGGGCCTTTGTTATACTTGATCAGGGGGCTTTGTTATACTCGGACGGGGACTTGTTATTCTCGATAAGGGTCTTGTTATATTCGACTTCAGGGGCTTTGTTATACTTGATCAGGGGGGCTTCTTTGTTATACCTGGATCGGTAAACTGCCAGGCTCCTCGATCAGGGGACCTTGTTATACCCGACTTGTGGACTTTGTTATACTTCCGATCAGGGGACTTTGTTATAATTGAATGGGGACTTTGTTATACCTTCGATCAGGGGAGTTTCTTAAGAGTAATCTTCCTACCAGGGGACTTTGTTATACTCGATGAGGGGCCTTTGTTAAACTCGATAAGGGGCCTTTGTTAAACTCGACCAGGGGACTTTGTTATACTCGATCAGGGGCCTTTGTTATAATCGTTCAGGGGACTTTGTTATACTCGACCAGGGGACTTTGTTATACTTGATCTGGGGCGTTTGTTATACTTGATCAGGGGCCTTTGTTATTCTCGATTAGGGAACTTTGTTATACTCGATCAGGAGCCTTTGTTATACTCGTTCAGGTGTCTTTGTTATACTCGACCAGAGGACTTTGTTATCCTCGATCAGGGGACTTTGTTATACTCGATGAGCGGGCTTTGTTATACTCGATCAGGGGACATTGTTATAGACTTTTAGGATCCTTTGTTATACTAGAGCAGGGGCCTTTGTTATACTCATTCAGGGGACTTTGTTATACTCGAAAAGGGGACTTTGTTATACTTGATCTAGGGCCTTTGTTATACTTGATCAGGAGACTTTGTTATAATCGACCAGGGGACTTTGTCATACTCGATCAGGGGACGTTGTTATACTCGATCAGGGGGCTTTGTTATACTCGACCAGGGGACTTTGTTATACTCGATCTGGAGCCTTTGTTATACTTGATCAGGGCTTTGGTTATACCTGATTAGGGGATCTGAAATATTCTCGATAAGGGCCTTTGTTATACTCCGATCAGGGACTTTTGTTATTCCTGATAAGGGGTCTATAAGTATACCCATGAGGGGGCTTTGTTATGCCCTTGATTAGGGGCTTTATTATAATTTCATCAGGGACTTTGTTCAAGATAAGTGTGGGACTTTGTTATACTCGATCAGGAACTTTGTTATACTCGATCAGGGGGCTTTGTTATACTCGATCAGGGGACTTTGTTATATTCGATGATGGGACTTTTTTATACTCGTTCATGGGACTTTGTTATACTCGATCAGGGGCCTTTGTTATACTCGATCAGGGGACTTTGTTATACTCGACCAGGGGACTTTGTTATACTCGATCATGGTCCTTTGTTATACTTGATCAGGGGGCTTTGTTATACTTGATCAGGGGACTTTGTTATTCTCGATAAGGGGGTCTTTGTTATACTCGATCAGGGTCTTTGTTATACTTGATAAGGGGGCTTTGTTATACTCGATCAGGTGACTTTGTTATTCTCGATAAGGGGGTCTTTGTTATACTCGATCAGGGGGCTTTGTTATACTCGATCAGGAAATCTGTTATACTCGACCAGGGGACTTTGTTATACTCGATCAGGGGCCTTTGTTAAACTCGATCAGGGGCCTTTGTTATACTCGCTCAGGGGACTTTGTTATACTCGATCAGGGGACTATGTTATTCTCGATCAGGGGGCTTTGTTATACTCGATTAGGGAACTTTGTTATACTCGATCAGGAGCCTTTGTTATAATCGTTCAGGGGACTTTGTTCTACTTGATCAGAGGGCTTTGTTATACTCGATCAGGGGACTTTGTTATTCTCGATAAGGGGGTCTATGTTATACTCGATGAGGGGGCTTTGTTATACTTGATTAGGGGGCTTTGTTATACTCTATCAGGGGACTTTGTTGTTCATGATAATGGGGGCTTTGTTATACTCGATCAGGGGGCTTTGTTATACTCGATCAGGCTACTTTGTTATATTCGATGAGGGGACTTTTTTATACTTGATCATGGGACTTTGTTATACTCGATCAGGGGCCTTTGTTATACTCGATCAGGGGACTTTGTTATACTCGACCAGGACTTTGTTATACTCGATCAGGGGCCTTTGTTATACTTGATCAGGGGGCTTTGTTATATACTTGATCAGGGACTTTATTTATTCTCAATAAGGGGGTCTTTGTTATACTCGATCAGGGCTTTGTTATACTTGATAAGGGGCTTTGTTATACTCAATCAGGCCGCATTTATTCTCGATAAGGGTCTTTGGTATACTCGATCAGGGGCTTTGTTATACTCGATCAGGAAACTTTGTTATACTCGTCAGGGCCTTTGTTAAACTCGATTAGGGACGCTGTTATACTCGATCAGGGGACTATGTTATTCTCGATCAGGTGGCTTTATTATACTCGATCAGGGAACTTTGTTATACTCGATCAGGAGAATTTATTATACTCGATCAGGGGCCTTTGTTATAATCGTTCAGGGGACTTTGTTATACTTGATCAGGGGGCTTTGTTATACTCGATCAGGGGACTTAGTTATTCTCGATAAGGGGGACTTTGTTATACTCGATAAGGGGGCTCTGTTATACTCGATCAGGGAAATTTTGTTATTCTCGATCATGGGCCTTTGTTATACTCGATCAGGGGACTTTGTTATACTCGATCACGGGCCTTTGTTATACTTGATCAGGGGACTTTGTTATTCAAGATAAGGGGGACTTTGTTATACTCGATCAGGGGGCTTTGTTATACTCGATCAGGGAACTTTGTTATACTCGATCAGGGGCATTTGTTATACTCGTTCATGCGTCTTTGTTATACTCGACCAGGGGACTTTGTTATACTCGATTAGGGGCCTTTGTTAAACTCGATCAGGGCCCTTTGTTATACTCGATCAGGGGACTTTGTTATACTCGATCAGGCGACTTTGTTATACTCGATCAGGGGGCTTTGTTATACTCGATCAGGGAACTTTGTTATACTCGATCAGGGGCCTTTGTTATAATCGTTCAGGGACTTTGTTATACTCGATCAGGACTTTGGTATACTCTGACCAGGGAGGTTGTTATACTCGACCGAGGGACTGTTATACTCGATCAAGTTTTGTTAAGCTCGATGAGGAATGCTTTGTTATACTCGATCAGGGGACTTTGTTATACTCCAATCAGGGACTTTGTTATACTCGATCTGGGGCCTTTGTTATACTTGATCAGGGGCCTTTGTTATAATCGTTCATGGGACTTTGTTACACTCATCAGGGGACTTTGTTATACTCGATCAGGGGACTCTGTCATACTCGATCAGGGGAGTTTCTTATAATTCTACCAGGGGACTTTGTTATACTCGATGAGGGGCCTTTGTTAAACTCGATAAGGGGCCTTTGTTATACTCGACCAGGGGACTTTGTTATACTCGATCAGGGGCCTTTGTTATAATCGTTCAGGGGACTTTGTTATACTCGACCAGGGGACTTTGTTATACTCGATCTGGGGCGTTTGTTTTACTTGATCAGGGGCCTTTGTTATTCTCGATCAGGGAACTTTGTTATACTCGATCAGGAGCCTTTGTTATACTCGTTCAGGTGTCTTTGTTATACTCGACAAGAGGACTTTGTTATCCTCGATCAGGGGACTTTGTTATACTCGATGAGCGGGCTTTGTTATACTCGATCAGGGGACATTGTTATAGACTTTTAGGATCCTTTGTTATAGTAGAGCAGGGGCCTTTGTTATACTCATTCAGGGGACTTTGTTATACTCGAAAAGGGGACTTTGTTATACTTGATCTAGGGCCTTTGTTATACTTGATCAGGAGACTTTGTTATAATCGACCAGGGGACTTTGTCATACTCGATCAGGGGACGTTGTTATACTCGATCAGGGGGCTTTGTTATACTCGACCAGGGGACTTTGTTATACTCGATCTGGAGCCTTTGTTATACTTGATCAGGGGCTGTGTTATACTCGATTAGGGGACTTAGTTATTCTCGATAAGGGGCCTTTGTTATACTCGATCAGGGAAATTTTGTTATTCTCGATCATGGGCCTTTGTTAAACTCGATTAGGGGACTTTGTTATACTCGACCAGGGGACTTTGTTATACTCGATGAGGGGCCTTTGTTATACTTGATCAGGGGGCTTTGTTATACTCGATCAAGGGACATTGTTATTCTCGATAAGGGGGACTTTGTTATACTCGATCAGGGGCCTTTGTTATACTCGTTCAGGCGCATTTGTTATATTCGATCAGGGGGCTTTGTTATACTCGATCATGGGCCTTTGTTATAATCGTTCAGGGGACTATGTTATACTCGAACAGGGGACCTTGTTTTACTCGATCAGGGGACTTTGTTATACTCGATCAGGGGACTTTGTTATTTTCGATGAGGGACTTTGTTATTCTCGATCATGGGACTTTGTTATACACGATAAGGGGCCTTTGTTATACTTGATGAGGGGACTTTGTTCTACTCGATCAGGGGAATTTGTTATACTCGATCAGGGGACTTTGTTATATTCGATGAGGGGACTTTTTTATACTCGATCATGGGACTTTGTTATACTCGATCAGGGGCCTTTGTTATACCCGATCAGGGGACTTTGTTATAATTGATCAGAGGACTTTGTTAAACTCTATGAGGGGGCTTTGTTATCCTCGATCAGGGAACTTTATTATACTCGGTGAGGGGACATTGTTATACTGGATCAGGTAACTTTGTTTTACTCGATGAGGGGCCTTTGTTATACTCGATCAGGGGACTTTGTTATACTCGATCAGGGGCCTTTGTTATACTCGATCAGGGGCCTTTGTTATACACGATCAGGGGACTTTGTTATACTCGACCTGGGACTTTGTTATACTCGATTTGGAGCCTTTGTTATATTTGATCAGGGGGGTTTGTTATACTCGATCAAGGGACTTTGTTATTCTCGATAAGGGGACTTTGTTATACTCGATGAGGGCTTTGTTATACTCGATCAGGGAACTTTGTTATACTCGATCAGGGCCTTTATTTACTCTCGATCAGGGGACTTTGTTATATACTCGACCAGGGACTCAGGGGACTTTGTTATTCACTTTGTTATACTCGATCAGGGGGCTTTGTTATACTCGATCAGGGGACTTTGTTATACTCGATGAGAGGACTTTTTTATACTCGATCATGGGACTTTGTTATACTCGATCAGGGGCCTTTGTTATACTCGATCAGGGGACTTTGTTATAATTGATCAGAGTACTTTGTTAAACTCTATGAGGGGGCTTTGTTATCCTCGATCAGGGAACTTTATTATACTCGGTGAGGGGACATTGTTATAAAGGATCAGGGGACTTTGTTTTACTCGATGAGGGGGCTTTGTTATACTCGATCAGGGGACTTTGTTATACTCGATCAGGGGCCTTTGTTATACTCGATCAGGGGCCTTTGTTATACACGATCAGGGGACTGTTATACTCGACCTGGGACTTTGTTATACTCGATTTGGAGCCTTTGTTATATTTGATCCAGGGCTTTGTTTGCCTTGCCGATCAGGGACTTTATTTATTCTCGATAAGAGGACTTTTTATTTATACTCGATGAGGGCTTTGTTATATACTCGATCAGGAATTTTGTTATACTCGATCAGGGGCCTTTGTTATACTTTATCAGGGGCTTTGTTATACTCGATCAGGGGACTTTGTTATTCTCGATAAGGGGGGTCTTTGTTATATTCGATCAGGGGGCTTTGTTATACTTGATCAGGGGGCTTTGTTATACTCGATCAGGGGACTTTGTTATTCAAGATAAGGGGGGCTTTGTTATACACGATGAGGGGGCTTTGTTATACTCGATCAGGGGACTTTGTTATATTCGATGAGAGGACTTTTTTATACTCGATCATGGGACTTTGTTATACTCGATCAGGGGCCTTTGTTATACTCGATCAGGGGACTTTGTTATACTCGACCAGGGGACTTTGTTATACTCGATCAGAACCTTTGTTATACTTGATCAGGGGGCTTTGTTATACTTGATCAGGGGACTTTGTTATTCTAGATGAGGGGGTCTTTGTTATACTCGATCAGGGGGCTTTGTTATACTTGATCAGGGGGCTTAGTTATACTCGATCAGGGGACTTTGTAATATTCTCGATAAGGGGGTCTTTGTTATACTCGATCAGGGGGCTTTGTTATACTCGATCAGGGAACTTTGCTATACTCGATCAGGGGCCTTTGTTATACTCGTTTAGGCGACTTTGTTATACTCGAACAGGGGACTTTGTTATACTAGATCAGGGGCCTTTGTTAAAGTCGATCAGGGTCCTATGTTATACTCGATCAGGGGACTTTGTTATACTCGATCAGGGAACTATGTTATTCTCGATCAGGGGACTTTGTTATTCTCGATAAGGGGGTCTTTGTTATATTCGATCAGGGGGCTTTGTTATACTTGATCAGGGAGCTTTGTTATACTCGATCAGGGGACTTTGTTATTCAAGAAAAGGGGGGCTTTGTTATACACGATCAGAGGGCTTTGTTATACTCGATCAGGGGACTTTGTTATATTCGATGAGAGGACTTTTTTATACTCGATCATGGGACTTTGTTATACTCGATTTGGGGCCTTTGTTATACTCGATCAGGGGAATTTGTTATACTCGACCAGGGGACTTTGTTATTCTCGATAAGGGGGTCTTTGTTATACTCGATCAGGGGGCTTTGTTATACTTGATCAGGAGGCTTTGTTATACTCAATCAGGGGACTTTGTTATTCTCGATAAGGGGTTCTTTGTTATACTCGATCAGGGGGCTTTGTTATACTCGATCAGGGAACTTTGTTATACTCGATCAGGGGCCTTTGTTATACTCGTTCAGGCGACTTTGTTATACTCGACCAGAGGACTTTGTTATACTCGATGAGGGGCCTTTGTTTAACTCGATCAGGGAACTTTGTTATACTCGATGAGGGGCCTTTGTTATACTCGATGGGGACTATATTTATTCTCGATCAGGGGGCTTTGTTATGCCGATCGAAGACTTTATTTATACTCGATCAGGGGCCTTTGTTATAATCGTTCAGGGGACTTTGTTATACTTCGACCAGGGGACTGTTATACTCGATTTAGACCTTTGTTATACTTGATCAGGGCTTTGTTATACTCGTGGGGGGCTTTGTTATATACTCGATCAGGAAATTTTGTTATAGATATCATGGAGCGCTGTTATACTCGATCATGGGCCTTTGTTATATACTCGATCAGGGGACTTAGATTATTCTCGATAAAGGGGATGTTGTTATACTCGATGAGGGCTTTATTGCATACTCGATCAGAAATTTTGACATCTCCATCATGGGCCTTTGTTATACTCGATGAGGGGGCTTTGTTATACTCGATCAGGGAAATTTTGTTATACTCCATCATGGGCCTTTGTTATACTAGATCAGGGGACTTTGTTATACTCGATCAGGGGCCTTTGTTATACTTGATCAGGGGGCTTTGTTATACTCGATCAGGGGACTTTGTTATTCAGGATAAGGGGGGCTTTGTTATACTCGATCAGGGGGCATTGTTATACTCGATCAGGGAACTTTGTTATACTCGATCACGGGCCTTTGTTATACTCGTTCAGGCGTCTTTGTTATACTCGACCAGGGGACTTTGTTATACTCGATCAGGGAACTATGTTATTCTCGATCAGGGGGCTTTGTTAAACTCGATCAGGGAACTTTGTTATACTCGAGCAGGGCCTTTGTTATAATCGTTCAGGGGCTTTGTTATACTCGACCAGGGGACTTTGTTATATACTCGATCTGGAGCCTTTGTTCACACTTGATCAAGAACTGTTATACTCGATGAAGGGGCTTTGTTATACTCGATCAGGGAAATTTTGTTATACTCGATCAAGGGCCTTTGTTATACTCGATCAGGGGGCTTTGTTATACTCGATCAGGGGACCTAGTTATTCTAGATAAGGGTGACTTTTTTTTACTCGATGAGGGGGCTTTGTTATACTCCCATCAGGGAAATTTTGTTATACTCGATCATGGGCCTTTGTTATACTCGATCAGGGGTTTTGTTATACTCGATCTGGGGCCTTTGTTATACTTGATCAGGGGGCTTTATTGTACTCGATCAGGGGACTTTGATATTCAAGATGAGGGGGGCTTTGTTATACTCGATCAGGGGGCTTTGTTATACTCGATCAGGGAACTTTGTTATACTCGATCAGGGGCCTTTGTTATACTCGTTCAGGCGTCTTTGTTATACTCGACCAGGGTACTTTGTTATACTCGATCAGGGGCCTTTGTTAAACTCGATCAGGGCCCTTTGCTATACTCGATCAGGAGACTTTGTTATAATCGATCAGAGGACTTTGTTATACTCTATGAGGGGGCTTTGTAATCCTCGATCAGGGAACTTAATTATACTCGGTGAGGGGACTTTGTTATACTGGATCAGGAGACTTTGTTTTACTCGATCTGGGGCCTTTGTAATACTCGATCAGGGGCCTTTGTTATACTCGATCAGGGGACTTTGTTATTCAAGATAAGGGGGGCTTTGTTACACTCGATTTGGAGCCTTTGTTATACTTGATCAGGGGGCTTTGTTATCCTCGATCAGGGAACTTTATTATACTCGGTGAGGGGACATTGTTATACTGGATCAGGGGACTTTGTTTTACTCGATGAGGGGGCTTTGTTATACTAGATCAGGGGACTTTGTTATACTCGAACAGGGGCCTTCGTTATACTCGATCAGGGGCCTTTGTTATACTCGATCAGGGGACTTAGTTATACACGACCTGGGACTTTGTTATACTCGATTTGGAGCCCTTGTTATACTTGATTAGGGGGCTTTGTTATACTCGATCAGGGGACTTTGTTATACTCGATCTGGGGCCTTTGTTATACTTGATCAGGGGGCTTTGTTATACTCGATCAGGGGGCTTTGTTATACTCGATCAGGGAACTTTGTTATACTCGATCAGGGGCATTTGTTATACTCGTTCAGGCGTGTTTGTTATACTCGACCAGGGGACTTTGTTATACTCGATCAGGGGCCTTTGTTAAACTCGATCAGGGGCCTTTGTTATACTGGATCAGGGGACTTTGTTATACTCTATTAGGAGACTTTGTTATACTCGATCAGGGGGCTTTGTTATACTCGATCAGGAACTTTGTTATACTCGATTAGGGGCCTTTGTTATAATCGTTCAGGGGACTTTGTTATACTCGATCAGGGGACTTTGTTATGCTCAATGAGGGGCCTTTGTTAAACTCGATGAGGGGCCTTTGTTATACTCGACCAGGGACTTTGTTATACTCGATCAGGGGCCTTTGTTATGAGGGGGCTTCGATCAGGGACTTGTTATACTCAATCAGGGGACTTTGTTATACTCGATCAGGGGGCTTTGTTATACTCGATCAGGGAACTTTGTTATACTCGATCAGGGGACTTTGTTATACTCGATCAGGGGACTTTGTTATACTCGATCATGGGACTTTGTTATACTCGATCAGGGGACTTTCTTATACTCGATCAGGGGAGTTTCTTATAATTCTACCAGGGGACTCTGTTATACTCGATGAGGGGCCTTTGTTAAACTCGATAAGGGGCCTTTGTTATACTCGACCAGGGGACTTTGTTATACTCGATCAGGGGCCTTTGTTATAATCGTTCAGGGGACTTTGTTATACTCGACCAGGGACTTTGTTATACTCGATCTGGGGCGTTTGTTATACTTGATCAGGGCCTTTGTTATACTCGATCAGGGAACTTTGTTATACTCGATCAGGAGCCTTTGTTATACTCGTTCAGGTGTCTTTGTTATACTCGACCAGAGGACTTTGTTATCCTCGATCAGGGGACTTTGTTATACTCGATGAGCGGGCTTTGTTATACTCGATCAGGGGACATTGTTATAGACTTTTAGGATCCTTTGTTATACTAGAGCAGGGGCCTTTGTTATACTCATTCAGGGGACTTTGTTATACTCGAAAAGGGGACTTTGTTATACTTGATCTAGGGCCTTTGTTATACTTGATCAGGAGACTTTGTTATAATCGACCAGGGGACTTTGTCATACTCGATCAGGGGACTTTGTTATACTCGATCAGGGGGCTTTGTTATACTCGACCAGGGACTTTGTTATACTCGATCTGGAGCCTTTGTTATACTTGATCAGGGGCTTTGTTATACTCGATTAGGGGACTTAGTTATTCTCGATAAGGGGCCTTTGTTATACTCGATCAGGGAAATTTTGTTATTCTCGATCATGGGCCTTTGTTAATCTCGATTAGGGGACTTTGTTATACTCGACCAGGGGACTTTGTTATACTCGATGAGGGGCCTTTGTTATACTTGATCAGGGGGCTTTGTTATACTCGATTAGGGGACATTGTTATTCTCGATAAGGGGGACTTTGTTATACTCAATTAGGGGACTTTATTATACTCGATCAGGGAACTTTTTTATACTCGATCAGGGGCCTTTGTTATACTCGTTCAGGCGCGTTTGTTATATTCGATCAGGGGGCTTTGTTATACTCGATCATGGGCCTTTGTTATAATCGTTCAGGGGACTATGTTATACTCGAACAGGGGACCTTGTTATACTCGATCAGGGGACTTTGTTATACTCGATCAGGGGACTTTTTTATTTTCGATGAGGGACTTTGTTATTCTCGATCATGGGACTTTGTTATACTCGATGAGGGGCCTTTGTTATACTCGATGAGGGGACTTTGTTCTACTCGATCAGGGGAATTTGTTATACTCGATCAGGGGTCTTTGTTATATTCGATGAGGGGACTTTTTTATACTCGATCATGGGACTTTGTTATACCCGATCAGGGGACTTTGTTATAATTGATCAGAGGACTTTGTTAAACTCTATGAGGGGGCTTGGTTATCCTCGATCAGGGAACTTTATTATACTCGCTGAGGGGACATTGTTATACTGGATCAAGGGACTTTGTTTTACTCGATGAGGGGGCTTTGTTATACTCGATCAGGGGACTTTGTTATACTCGATCAGGGGCCTTTGTTATACTCGATCAGGGGCCTTTGTTATACACGATCAGGGGACTTTGTTATACTCGACCTGGGACTTTGTTATACTCGATTTGGAGCCTTTGTTGCATAATATTATTTGATCCAGGGCTTTGTTATACTCGATCAGGGGCCTTTGTTATACTCGATCAGGGGACTTAGTTATACTCGACCTGGGACTTTGTTATACTCGATTTGGAGCCTTTGTTATACTTGATCAAGGGGCTTTGTTATTCTCGATCAGGGGACTTTGTTATTCTTGATAAGGTGGACTTTGTTATACTCGATGAGGGGGCTTTGTTATACTCGATCAGGGAACTTTGTTATACTCGATCAGGGGCCTTTGTTATACTCGATCAGGGGACTTTGTTATACTCGATCAGGGGCCTTTCTTATACTTGATCAGGGGGCTTTGTTATACTCGATCTGGGGACTTTGTTATTCTCGATAAAGGGGTCTTTGTTATATTCGATCAGGGGGCTTTGTTATACTTGATCAGGGGGCTTTGTTATACTCGATCAGGGGACTTTGTTATTCAAGATTAGGGGGGCTTTGTTATACTCGATTAGGGGGCTTTGTTATATTCGATCAGGGGACTTTGTTATATTCGATGAGAGGACTTTTTTATACTCGATCATGGGACTTTGTTATACTCGATCAGGGGCCTTTGTTATACTCGATCAGGGGACTTTGTTATACACAGGGGACTTTGTTATACTCGATCAGAACCTTTGTTATACTTGATCAGGGGGCTTTGTTATACTTGATCAGGGGACTTTGTTATTCTCGATGAGGGGGTCTTTGTTATACTCGATCAGGGGGCTTTGTTATACTTGATCAGGGGGCTTTGTTATACTCGATCAGGGGACTTTGTAATATTCTCGATAAGGGGGTCTTTGTTGTACTCAATGAGGGGGCTTTGTTATACTCGATCAGGGAACTTTGTTATACTCGATCAGGGGCCTTTGTTATACTCGTTCAGGCGACTTTGTTATACTCGACCAGGGGACTTTGTTATGCTAGATCAGGGGCCTTTGTTAAACTCGATCAGGGTCCTTTGTTATACTCGATCAGGGGATTTTGTTATACTCGATCAGGGAACTATGTTATTCTCGATCAGGGGGCTTTGTTATACTCGATCAGGGAACTTTGTTATACTCGATCAGGGGACTTTGTTATAATCGTTTAGGGGACTTTGTTATACTCGACCAGGGGACTTTGTTATACTCGATTTGGAGCCTTTGTTATACTTGATGAGGGGGCTTTGTTATACTCGATGAGGCTTTGTTATACCGATCAGGAAATTTTTGTTATAAGTCCATCATGGGCCTTTGTTATACTCGATCATGGGCCTTTGTTATAATACTCGATCAGGGGACTTAGTTATTCTCGAAAAGGGGGACTTTGTTATACTCGATGAGGGGGCTTTGTTATACTCGATCAGGGAAATTTTGTTATACTCGATCATGGGCCTTTGTTATACTCGATCAGTGGACTTTGTTATACTCGATCAGGGGCCTTTGTTATACTTGATCAGGGGGCATTGTTATACTCGATCAGGGTACTTTGTTATTCAAGATGAGGGGGGCTTTGTTATACTCGATCAGGGGGCTTTGTTATACTCGATTAGGGAACTTTGTTATACTCGATCAGGGGCCTTTGTTATACTCGTTCAGGCGTCTTTGTTATACTCGACCAGGGTACTTTGTTATACTCGATCAGGGGCCTTTGTTAAACTCGATCAGGGCCCTTTGTTATACTCGATCAGGAGACTTTGTTATAATCGATGAGAGGACTTTGTTATACTCTATGAGGGGGCTTTGTAATCCTCGATCAGGGAACTTAATTATACTCGGTGAGGGGACTTTGTTATACTGGATTAGGAGACTTTGTTTTACTCGATCTGGGGCCTTTGTAATACTCGATCAGGGGCCTTTGTTATACTCGATCAGGGGACTTTGTTATACTCGACCTGGGACTTTGTTACACTCGATTTGGAGCCTTTGTTATACTTGATCAGGGGGCTTTGTTATCCTCGATCAGCGAACTTTATTATACTCGGTGAGGGGACATTGTTATACTGGATCAGGGGACTTTGTTTTACTCGATGAGGGGGCTTTGTTATACTAGATCAGGGGACTTTGTTATACTCGAACAGGGGCCTTTGTTATACTCGATCAGGGGCCTTTGTTATACTCGATCAGGGGACTTAGTTATACACCCACCTGGGACTTTGTTATACTCGATTTGGAGCCCTCGTTATACTTGATTAGGGGGCTTTGTTATACTCGATCAGGGGACTTTGTTATTCTCGATAAGGGGGACTTTGTTATACTCGATGAGGGGGCTTTGTTATACTCAATCAGGGAACTTTGTTATACTCGATCAGGGGCCTTTGTTATACTCGATCAGGGCACTTTGTTATACTCGACCAGGGGACTTTGTTATACTCGATCAGGGGCCTTTGTTATCCTTGATCAGGGGCTTTGTTATACTCGATCAGGGGACTTTGTTATTCTCGATAAGGGGGTCTTAGTTATATTCGATCAGGGGGCTTTGTTATACTTGATCAGGGGGCTTTGTTATACTCGATCAAGGAACTTTGTTATTCAAGATAAGGGGGCTTTGTAATACACGATCAGGGGGCTTTGTTATACTCGATCAGGGGACTTTGTTATATTCGATGAGAGGACTTTTTTATACTCAATCATGGGACTTTGTTATACTCGAACAGGGGACTTTGTTATACTCGATCAGGGGACTTTTTTATACTCGACCAGGGGACTTTGTTTTTCTCGATAAGGAGGACTTTGTTATACTCGATGAGGGGGCTTTGTTATACTCGATCAGGGAACTTTGTTATACTCGATCAGGGGCCTTTGTTATACTCGATCAGGGGACTTTGTTATACTCGACCAGGGGACTTTGTTATACTCGATCAGGGGCCTTTGTTATACTTGATCAGGGGGCTTTGTTATACTCGATCAGGGGACTTTGTTATTCAAGATAAGGGGGGCTTTGTTATACAAGATTAGGGGGCTTTGTTATACTCGATCAGGGGACTTTGTTATATTCGATGAGAGGACTTTTTATACTCGATCATGGGACTTTGTTATACTCGATCAGGAGCCTTTGTTATACTCGATCAGGGGACTTTGTTATACTCGACCAGGGGACTTTGTTATTCTCGATAAGGAGGACTTTGTTATACTCGATGAGGGGGCTTTGTTATA
>NW_024742839.1:0-16914 GCF_018991925.1 Homarus americanus
TCTCGCCCACCCCAAACCTGGGAAAAATATGACGTTAAATAATACACTGCCCATAGCATTTTCAGTATTATCGCAACCTGAACAATGAAATGGAGAATAAATATCCAACAGCAAAACATAAGTTGGGGTGTTGTGCTGACTGATTGCTCTGTTTTCCTATAGGCTGTAATATGATGACGTTACCTCTTATTCCACCTATTGCAGTTAAGTAAGAGATTACTGGAAGAATGCAATATGTAGGACACCACTATCCATTGTTTTGGGGCGCCGTCTCCCCTAGGAGGATCTATTGTGAGCCAAAGGCCTTGGCAGGGTCCCTGGGAGCAGTGGCGCCCAATTAAGAGGTCTGGGGGGAGCCACCGCCACTGGAAGGGCCCCTAAAGGCGCCACTGCCGCTGGCAGGGCCGCTGGGTGCACCACGGTTCCTAGGAACATACCTGGAGACGCCCCTGTACATGCAAAGGCCCCAGGGATCATGGCTGTCCCTGTGAGGGCCCCTAGGGTTCTCAGTGCCCCTAGCAGTTCCCGTGGGGGCGCCGCCGTCCCTGTGAGGGTCCCTAGGAGCGTTGCCGTCCCTGCAAGGGTCCCTTGGAGCGTTGTCGTCCCTGAAAGGCACATGGAAGCTCGGCTGTTCCTGGAGGAGCTCCTGTGGATGCCGCCTTCCCTAGGGCCGGCAGCGCTGGTATGGGCCCTTTTAGTCGTAGTGGGTGCCTTAACAGGGGCGGCAGGGTCTCCGCCAGGGGCGACGGCGCCCCCAGGGGCCCTTCCACAAGCAGCATCGCCCTAAGAACTTCATAGTCTTGTTGTACATTTTACATTCGTCCAGTAATCCCTTACTTAACTGTGATTGGTGGAGCAAGATGTGACGTCATCGAATTACAGCCAATAGGAGAACAGAGCAATCAGTCAGCACAACATCCCAACTTATGCTTTGCTGTTGGATATTTATTCTCGTTTCAATTTAAACTCTGGGAAATATGACGTTAAATAATACACACTGCCCATACCATTTTCAGTATTATCGCAACCTGAACAATGAAATGGAGAATAAATATCCAACAGCAAAACATAAGTTGGGGTGTTGTGCTGTCTGATTGCTCTGTTTTCCTATAGGCTGTAATTTGATGACGTTACCTCTTATTCCACCAATTGCAGTTAAGTACGAGATTACTGGAAGCATGCAATATGTCGGACACCATTATCCATTGTTTTGGGGCGCCGCCTCACCTAGGAGGACCTATTGTGAGCTTAAGTCCTTGGCAGGGTCCCTGGGAGCAGTGGCGCCCAGTAAAGAGGTCTGGGGGGAGCCACCGGCTCTGGAAGGGCCCCTAAAGGCGCCACTGCCGCTGGCAGGGCCGCTGGGAGCACCACGGTTCCTAGAAACATACCTGGAGGCGCCCCAGTCCCTGCAAAGGCCCCAGGGATCATGGCTGTACCTGTGAGGGCCCCTAGGGTTCCCAGTGCCCCTAGCAGTTCCCGTGGGGGCGCCGCCGTCCCTGTGAGGGTCCCTAGGAGCGTTGCCGTCCCTGCAAGGGTCCCTTGGAGCGTTGTCAACCCCAGCGGGCCATGGAAGCCTGGCTGTTCCTGGAGAGCTCCCGTGTGGATGCTGCCTTCCCTAGGCCGCAGCAGCTGGTATGGGCCCTTTTAGTCGTAGTGGGTGCCTTAACAGGGGCGGCAGGGTCTCTGCCAGGGGCGACGGCGCCCCCAGGGGCCCTTCCACAAGCAGCATCGCCCTAAGAACTTCAGAGTTTTGTTGCACATTTTACATTCGTCCAGTAATCCCTTACTTAACTGTGATTGGTGGAGCAAGATGTGACGTCATCGAATTACCACCAATAGGAGAACAGAGCAATCAGTCAGCACAACACCCCAACTTATGCTTTGCTGTTGGATATTTATTCTCGTTTCAATTTAAACTCTGGGAAATATGACGTTAAATAATACACACTGCCCATAGCATTTTCAGTATTATCGCAACCTGAACAATGAAATGGAGAATAAATATCCAACAGCAAAACATAAGTTGGGGTGTTGTGCTGACTGATTGCTCTGTTTTCCTATAGGCTGTAATATGATGACGTTACCTCTTATTCCACCTATTGCAGTTAAGTAAGAGATTACTGGAAGAATGCAATATGTAGGACACCACTATCCATTGTTTTGGGGCGCCGTCTCCCCTAGGAGGACCTATTGTGAGCCAAAGGCCTTGGCAGGGTCCCTGGGAGCAGTGGCGCCCAGTAAAGAGGTCTGGGGGGAGCCACCGGCTCTGGAAGGGCCCCTAAAGGCGCCACTGTCGCTGGCAGGGCCGCTGGGAGCACCACGGTTCCTAGAAACATACCTGGAGGCGCCCCAGTCCCTGCAAAGGCTCCAGGGATCATGGCTGTACCTGTGAGGGCCCCTAGGGTTCCCAGTGCCCCTAGCAGTGCCCATGGGGGCGCCGCCGTCCCTGTGAGGGTCCCTAGGAGCGTTGCCGGCCCTGCAAGGGTCCCTTGGAGTGTTGTCGTCCCTGAAAGGCACATGGAAGCTCGGCTGTTCCTGGAGGAGCTCCTGTGGATGCCGCCTTCCCTAGGGCCGGCAGCGCTGGTATGGGCCCTTTTAGTCGTAGTGGGTGCCTTAATAGGGGCGGCAGGGTCTCTGCCAGGGGCGACGGCGCCCCCAGGGGCCCTTCCACAAGCAGCATCGCCCTAAGAACTTCATAGTTTTGTTGAACATTTTACATTCGTCCAGTAATCCCTTACTTAACTGTGATTGGTGGAGCAAGATGTGACGTCATCGAATTACAGCCAATAGGAGAACAGAGCAATCAGTCAGCACAACACCCCAACTTATGCTTTGCTGTTGGATATTTATTCTCGTTTCAATTTAAACTCTGGGAAATATGACGTTAAATAATACACACTGCCCATAGCATTTTCAGTATTATCGCAACCTGAACAATGAAAAGGAGAATAAATATCCAACAGCAAAACATAAGTTGGGGTGTTGTGCTGACTGATTGCTCTGTTTTCCTATAGGCTGTAATATGATGACGTTACCTCTTATTCCACCTATTACAGTTAAGTAAGAGATTACTGGAAGAATGCAATATGTAGGACACCACTATCCATTGTTTTGGGGCGCCGTCTCCCCTAGGAGGACCTATTGTGAGCCAAAGGCCTTGGCAGGGTCCCTGGGAGCAGTGGCGCCCAATTAAGAGGTCTGGGGGGAGCCACCGCCACTGGAAGGGCCCCTAAAGGCGCCACTGCCGCTGGCAGGGCCGCTGGGAGCACCACGGTTCCTAGGAACATACCTGGAGACGCCCCTGTACCTGCAAAGGCCCCAGGGATCATGGCTGTCCCTGTGAGGGCCCCTAGGGTTCCCAGTGCCCCTAGCAGTGCCCATGGGGGCGCCGCCATCCCTGTGAGGGTCCCTTGGAGCGTTGCCGGCCCTGCAAGGGTCCCTTGGAGTGTTGTCGTCCCTGAAAGGCACATGGAAGCTCGGCTGTTCCTGGAGGAGCTCCTGTGGATGCCGCCTTCCCCTTGGGCCGGCAGCGCTGGCATGGGCTCCTTTAGTCGTAGGGTGTTTTAACAGGGCGGCAGTGGTCTCTGCCAGGGCGACGCAGGACTTCAGGGCCCTTCCATGCTGCGCATCATTTCCAAGAACTTCATAGTCTTGTTGTACATTTTACATTCGTCCAGTAATCCCTTACTTAACTGTGATTGGTGGAGCAAGATGTGACGTCATCGAATTACAGCCAATAGGAGAACAGAGCAATCAGTCAGCACAACATCCCAACTTATGCTTTGCTGTTGGATATTTATTCTCGTTTCAATTTAAACTCTGGGAAATATGACGTTAAATAATACACACTGCCCATAGCATTTTCAGTATTATCGCAACCTGAACAATGAAATGGAGAATAAATATCCATCAGCAAAACATAAGTTGGGGTGTTGTGCTGACTGATTGCTCTGTTTTCCTATAGGCTGTAATTTGATGACGTTACCTCTTATTCCACCAATTGCAGTTAAGTACGAGATTACTGGAAGCATGCAATATGTCGGACACCATTATCCATTGTTTTGGGGCGCCGCCTCACCTAGGAGGACCTATTGTGAGCCAAAGGCCTTGGCAGGGTCCCTGGGAGCAGTGGCGCCCAATAAAGAGGTCTGGGGGGAGCCACCGGCTCTGGAAGGGCCCTTAAAGGCGCCACTGCTGCTGGCAGGGCCGCTGGGAGCACCACGGTTCCTAGAAACATACCTGGAGGCGCCCCAGTCCCTGCAAAGGCCCCAGGGATCATGGCTGTACCTGTGAGGGCCCCTAGGGTTCCCAGTGCCCCTAGCAGTGCCCATGGGGGCCCCGCCGTCCCTGTGAGGGTCCCTAGGAGCGTTGCCGGCCCTGCAAGGGTCCCTTGGAGTGTTGTCGTCCCTGAAAGGCACATGGAAGCTCGGCTGTTCCTGGAGGAGCTCCTGTGGATGCCGCCTTCCCAAGGGCCGGCAGCGCTGGTATGGGCCCTTTTAGTCGTAGTGGGTACCTTAACAGGGGCGGCAGGGTCTCTGCCAGGGGCGACGGCGCCCCCAGGGGCCCTTCCACAAGCAGCATCGCCCCAAGAACTTCATAGTTTCGTCGTACATTTTGCTTTCGTCCAGTAATCTCTTACTTAAACGTGATTGGTGGAGTAAGATGTGACGTCATCAAACTACAGCCAATAGGAGAACATAGCAATCAGTCAGCACAACACCCCAACTTATGCTTTGCTGTTGGATATTTATTCTCGTTTCACTATTTAAACTCTGGGAGATATGACGTTAAATAATACACACTGCCCGCGCATTTTCTGGGTATTATCGCAACTCGAACAATGAAAAGGAGAATAAATATCCAACAGCAAAACATAAGTTGGGGTGTTGCTGACTGGATTGCTGTTTTCCTATAGGCTGCAATATGATGATGTTACTCTCTTATTCCACCACCGTGTTAAGTAAGAGATTACCGAAGAATGCAATATGTAGGATACCACTATCCATTGTTTTGGGGCGCCGCCTCCCCAGGAGGATTCCATAGAGCCAAAGGTTCGGCAGGGTCCCTGGGAGCAGTGGCGCCCAATAAAGAGTAAGTCTGGGGGGAGCCACCGGCTCTGAAGGGCTCCGCCAGCGCCATCAGCGGGCGGCAGGGCCGCTGGGAGCACCACGGTTCCTAGAAACATACCTGGAGGAACCCCCGTCCCTGCAAAGGCCCCAGGGATCATGGCTGTCCCTGTGAGGGCCCCTAGGGTTCCCAGTGCCCCTAGCAGTTCCCGTGGGGGCGCCGCCGTCCCTGTGAGGGTCCCTAGGAGCGTTGCCGTCCCTGCAAGGGTCCCTTGGAGCGTTGTCGTCCCTGAAAGGCACATGGAAGCTCGGCTGTTCCTGGAGGCGCCCCTGTGGACGCCGCCTTCCCTAGGTCATAGCTGGTATGGGCCCTTTAGTCGTAGTGGGTGCCTTTAACAGGGCGACAGGGAAAGTCTCCTGCCAGGGGCGACGGCACACCCCAGGGCCCTCTTCCATGTACAGCATCGCCCTCAAGAACTGGGTGTTTTGTTGTACATTTTATTTCTGTCCAGTATCCCTCATTTATCCGTGATTGCGGAGCAAGATGACGTCACGAATTAAATAAACAGTATTGTCATTCTGGTCTTATGCTTTGCTGTTGGATATTTATTCTCGTTTCAATTTAAACTCTGGGAAATATGACGTTAAATAATACACACTGCCCATAGCATTTTCAGTATTATCGCAACCTGAACAATGAAATGGAGAATAAATATCCAACAGCAAAACATAAGTTGGGGTGTTGTGCTGACTGATTGCTCTGTTTTCCTATAGGCTGTAATTTGATGACGTTACCTCTTATTCCACCAATTGCAGTCAAGTACGAGATTACTGGAAGAATGCAATATGTCGGACACCATTATCCATTGTTTTGGGGCGCCGCCTCCCCTAGGAGGACCTATTGTGAGCCAAAGGCTTTGGCAGGGTTACTGGGAGCAGTGGCGCCCAGTAAAGAGGTATGGGGGGCGCCACCGGCTCTGGAAGGGCCCCTAAAGGCGCCACTGCCGCTGGCAGGGCCGCTGGGAGCACCACGGTTCCTAGAAACATACCTGGAGGCGCCCCAGTCCCTGCAAAGGCCCCAGGGATCATGGCTGTACCTGTGAGGGCCCCTAGGGTTCCCAGTGCCCCTAGCAGTTCCCGTGGGGGCGCCGCCGTCCCTGTGAGGGTCCCTAGGAGCGTTGCCGTCCCTGCAAGGGTCCCTTGGAGCGTTGTCGTCCCTGAAAGGCACATGGAAGCTCGGCTGTTCCTGGAGGAGCTCCTGTGGATGCCGCCTTCCCTAGGGCCGGCAGCGCTGGTATGGGCCCTTTTAGTCGTAGTGGGTACCTTAACAGGGGCGGCAGGGTCTCTGCCAGGGGCGACGGCGCCCCCAGGGGCCCTTCCACAAGCAGCATCGCCCTAAGAACTTCATAGTTTTGTTGTACATTTTACATTCGTCCAGTAATCCCTTACTTAACTGTGATTGCGGAAGTTAAGATGACGTCAAGTCGAATTGCTGTAAATATATTAGTGTCAGTACAACATTCTTTCATTCGTGCTGGCTGCTGATATTTATTCTCGTTTCAATTTAAACTCTGGGGAAATATGACGTTAAAATAATGCGCCCATAGCATTTTCTAGTATTATCGCAACCTGAACAATGAAAAGGAGTATAAATATCCAACAGCAAAACATAAGTTGGGGTGTTGTGCTGACTGATTGCTCTGTTTTCCTATAGGCTGTAATATGATGACGTTACCTCTTATTCCACCTATTGCAGTTAAGTACGAGATTACTGGAAGAATGCAATATGTAGGACACCACTATCCATTGTTTTGGGGCGTCGTCTCCCCTAGGAGGACCTATTGTGCGCCAAAGGCCTTGGCAGGGTCCCTGGGAGCAGTGGCGCCCAATTAAGAGGTCTGGGGGGAGCCACTGCCACTGGAAGGGCCCCTGAAGGCGCCACTGCCGCTGGCAGGGCCGCTGGGAGCACTACGGTTCCTAGAAACATACCTGGAGGAACCCCCGTCCCTGCAAAGGCCCCAGGGATCATGGCTGTCCCTGTGAGGGCCCCTAGGGTTCCCAGTGCCCCTAGCAGATCCCGTGGGGGCGCCGCCGTCCCTGTGAGGGTCCCTAGGAGCGTTGCCGTCCCTGCAAGGGTCCCTTGGAGCGTTGCCGTCCCTGAAAGGCACATGGAAGCTCGGCTGTTCCTGGAGGAGCTCCTGTGGATGCCGCCTTCCCTAGGGCCGGCAGCGCTGGTATGGGCCCTTTAGTCGTAGTGGGTGTTTTAACAGTGCAGGGAAGTCTCTGCCAGGGCGACGAGCACACCCCCAGGGCCCTTCCACGCTGTTAATCGCCCTAAGAACTTCATAGTTTTGTTGTACATTTGTTATTTCGTCCAGTATCCTTGATTAACTGTGATTGGTGGAGCATGACGTCATTGAATTACAGTCAGCTAACACTTCATTCATGTTGTTGGATATTTATTCTCGTTTCAATTTAAACTCTGGGAAATATGACGTTAAATAATACACACTGCCCATAGCATTTTCAGTATTATCGCAACCTGAACAATGAAATGGAGAATAAATATCCAACAGCAAAACATAAGTTGGGGTGTTGTGCTGACTGATTGCTCTGTTTTCCTATAGGCTTTAATTTGATGACGTTACCTCTTATTCCACCAATTGCAGTTAAGTACGAGATTACTGGAAGCATGCAATATGTCGGACACCATTATCCATTGTTTTGGGGCGCCGCCTCACCTAGGAGGACCTATTGTGAGCCAAAGGCCTTGGCAGGGTCCCTGGGAGCAGTGGCGCCCAATAAAGAGGTCTGGGGGGAGCCACCGGCTCTGGAAGGGCCCCTAAAGGCGCCACTGTCGCTGGCAGGGCCGCTGGGAGCACCACGGTTCCTAGAAACATACCTGGAGGCGCCCCAGTCCCTGCAAAGGCCCCAGGGATCATGGCTGTACCTGTGAGGGCCCCTAGGGTTCCCAGTGCCCCTAGCAGTGCCCATGGGGGCGCCGCCGTCCCTGTGAGGGTCCCTAGGAGCGTTGCCGGCCCTGCAAGGGTCCCTTGGAGTGTTGTCGTCCCTGAAAGGCACATGGAAGCTCGGCTGTTCCTGGAGGAGCTCCTGTGGATGCCGCCTTCCCTAGGGCCGGCAGCGCTGGTATGGGCCCTTTTAGTCGTAGTGGGTACCTTAACAGGGGGGGCAGGGTCTCTGCCAGGGGCGACGGCGCCCCCAGGGGCCCTTCCACAAGCAGCATCGCCCTAAGAACTTCATAGTTTTGTTGTACATTTTACATTCGTCCAGTAATCCCTTACTTAACTGTGATTGGTGGAGCAAGATGTGACGTCATCGAATTTCAGCCAATAGGAGAACAGAGCAATCAGTCAACACAACACCCCAACTTATGCTTTGCTGTTGGATATTTATTCTCGTTTCACTTAAAACTCTGGGAGATATGACGTTAAATAATACACACTGCCCATAGCATTTTCAGTATTATCGCAACCTGAACAATGAAAAGGAGAATAAATATCCAACAGCAAAACATAAGTTGGGGTGTTGTGCTGACTGATTGCTGTTTTCCTATAGGCTGTAATATGATGACGTTACCTCTTATTCCACCAATTGCAGTTAAGTAAGAGATTACTGGAAGAATGCAATATGTAGGATACCACTATCCATTGTTTTGGGGCGCCGCCTCCCCTAGGAGGACCTATTGTGAGCCAAAGGCCTTGGCAGGGTCCCTGGGAGCAGTGGCGCCCAATAAAGAGGTCTGGGGGGAGCCACCGGCTCTGGAAGGGCCCCTAAAGGCGCCACTGCCGCTGGCAGGGCCGCTGGGTGCACCACGGTTCCTAGGAACATACCTGGAGATGCCCCTGTACCTGCAAAGGCCCCAGGGATCATGGCTGTCCCTGTGAGGGCCCCTAGGGTTCCCAGTGCCCCTAGCAGTTCCCGTGGGGGTCCCTAGGAGCGTTGCCGTCCCTGTGAGGGTCCCTAGGAGCGTTGCCGTCCCTGCAAGGGTCCCTTGGAGCGTTGTCGTCCCTGAAAGGCACATGGAAGCTCGGCTGTTCCTGGAAGAGCTCCTGTGGATGCCGCCTTCCCTAGGGCCAGCAGCGCTGGTATGGGCCCCGAATGTAGTGGGTGCTCATCAGGGCGGTGAAATTGCCAAGGAGACGGCGATCAGGCCCTTCCACAAGCAGCATCGCCCTAAGAACTTCATAGTTTTGTTGTACATTTTACATTCGTCCACTAATCCCTTACTTAACTGTGATTGGTGGAGCAAGATGTGACGTCATCGAATTACAGCCAATAGGAGAACAGAGCAATCAGTCAGCACAACACCCCAACTTATGCTTTGCTGTTGGATATTTATTCTCGTTTCAATTTAAACTCTGGGAAATATGACGTTAAATAATACACACTGCCCATAGCATTTTCAGTATTATCGCAACCTGAACAATGAAATGGAGAATAAATATCCAACAGCAAAACATAAGTTGGGGTGTTGTGCTGACTGATTGCTCTGTTTTCCTATAGGCTTTAATTTGATGACGTTACCTCTTATTCCACCAATTGCAGTTAAGTACGAGATTACTGGAAGCATGCAATATGTCGGACACCATTATCCATTGTTTTGGGGCGCCGCCTCACCTAGGAGGACCTATTGTGAGCCAAAGGCCTTGGCAGGGTCCCTGGGAGCAGTGGCGCCCAATAAAGAGGTCTGGGGGGAGCCACCGGCTCTGGAAGGGCCCCTAAAGGCGCCACTGTCGCTGGCAGGGCCGCTGGGAGCACCACGGTTCCTAGAAACATACCTGGAGGCGCCCCAGTCCCTGCAAAGGCCCCAGGGATCATGGCTGTACCTGTGAGGGCCCCTAGGGTTCCCAGTGCCCCTAGCAGTGCCCATGGGGGCGCCGCCGTCCCTGTGAGGGTCCCTAGGAGCGTTGCCGGCCCTGCAAGGGTCCCTTGGAGTGTTGTCGTCCCTGAAAGGCACATGGAAGCTCGGCTGTTCCTGGAGGAGCTCCTGTGGATGCCGCCTTCCCTAGGGCCGGCAGCGCTGGTATGGGCCCTTTTAGTCGTAGTGGGTACCTTAACAGGGGGGGCAGGGTCTCTGCCAGGGGCGACGGCGCCCCCAGGGGCCCTTCCACAAGCAGCATCGCCCTAAGAACTTCATAGTTTTGTTGTACATTTTACATTCGTCCAGTAATCCCTTACTTAACTGTGATTGGTGGAGCAAGATGTGACGTCATCAAATTACAGCCAATAGGAGAACAGAGGAAACAGTCAGCACAACACCCCATCTTATGCTTTGCTGTTGGATATTTATTCTCGTTTCACTATTTAAACTCTGGGAGATATAAATAACGTTAAGTAAATACACCGCCCATCGCATTTTCAGTATTATCGCAACATGAACAATGAAATGGAGAATAAATATCCAACAGCAAAACATAAGTTGGGGTGTTGTGCTGACTGATTGCTCTGTTTTCCTATAGGCTGTAATTTGATGACGTTACCTCTTATTCCACCAATTCCAGTTAAGTATGAGATTACTGGAAGAATGCAATATGTCGGACACCATTATCCATTGTTTTCGGGCGCCGCCTCCCCTAGGAGGACCTATTGTGAGCCAAAGGCCTTGGCAGGGTCCCTGGGAGCAGTGGCGCCCAATAAAGAGGTCTGGGGGGAGCCACCGGCTCTGGAAGGGACCCTAAAGGCGCCACTGCCGCTGGCAGGGCCGCTGTGTGCACCACGGTTCCTAGGAACATACCTGGAGACGCCCCTGTACCTGCAAAGGCCCCAGGGATCATGGCTGTCCCTGTGAGGGCCCCTAGGGTTCCCAGTGCCCCTAGCAGTTCCCGTGGAGGCGCCGCCGTCCCTGTGAGGGTCCCTAGGAGCGTTGCCGTCCCTGCAAGGGTCCCTTGGAGCGTTGTCGTCCCTGAAAGGCACATGGAAGCTCGGCTGTTCCTGGAGGAGCTCCTGTGGATGCCGCCTTCCCTAGGGCCGGCAGCGCTGGTATGGGCCCTTTTAGTGGTAGTGGGTGCCTTAACAGGGGCGGCAGGGTCTCTGCCAGGGGCGACAGCGCCCCCATGGGCCCTTCCACAAGCAACATCGCCCTAAGAACTTCATAGTTTTGTTGTACATTTTACATTCGTCCAGTAATCCCTTACTTAACTGTGATTGGTGGAGCAAGATGTGACGTCATCGAATTACAGCCAATAGGAGAACAGAGCAATCAGTCAGCACAACACCCCAACTTATGCTTTGCTGTTGGATATTTATTCTCGTTTCAATTTAAACTCTGGGAAATATGACGTTAAATAATACACACTGCCCATAGCATTTTCAGTATTATCGCAACCTGAACAATGAAATGGAGAATAAATATCCAATAGCAAAACATAAGTTGGGGTGTTGTGCTGACTGATTGCTCTGTTTTCCTATAGGCTGTAATTTGATGACGTTACCTCTTATTCCACCAATTGCAGTTAAGTACGAGATTACTGGAAGCATGCAATATGTCGGACACCATTATCCATTGTTTTGGGGCGCTGCCTCACCTAGGAGGACCTATTGTGAGCCAAAGGCCTTGGCAGGGTCCCTGGGAGCAGTGGCGCCCAATAAAGAGGTCTGGGGGGAGCCACCGGCTCTGGAAGGGCCCCTAAAGGCGCCACTGCCGCTGGCAGGGCCGCTGGGAGCACCACGGTTCCTAGAAACATACCTGGAGGCGCCCCAGTCCCTGCAAAGGCCCCAGGGATCATGGCTGTACCTGTGAGGGCCCCTAGGGTTCCCAGTGCTCCTAGCAGTTCCCGTGGGGGCGCCGCCGTCCCTGTGAGGGTCCCTAGGAGCGTTGCCGTCCCTGCAAGGGTCCCTTGGAGCGTTGTCGTCCCTGAAAGGCACATGGAAGCTCGGCTGTTCCTGGAGGAGATCCTGTGGATGCCGCCTTCCCTAGGGCCGGCAGCGCTGGTATGGGCCCTTTTAGTCGTAGTGGGTGCCTTAACAGGGGCGGCAGGGTCTCTGCCAGGGGCGACGGCGCCCCCAGGGGCCCTTCCACAAGCAGCATCGCCCTAAGAACTTCATAGTTTTGTTGTACATTTTACATTCGTCCAGTAATCCCTTACTTAACTGTGATTGGTGGAGCAAGATGTGACGTCATCGAATTACAGCCAATAGGAGAACAGAGCAATCAGTCAGCAAAACACCCCAACTTATGCTTTGCTGTTGGATATTTATTCTCGTTTCAATTTAAACTCTGGGAAATATGACGTTAAATAATACACACTGCCCATAGCATTTTCAGTATTATCGCAACCTGAACAATGAAATGGAGAATAAATATCCAACAGCAAAACATAAGTTGGGGTGTTGTGCTGACCGATTGCTCTGTTTTCCTATAGGCTGTAATTTGATGACGTTACCTCTTATTCCACCAATTGCAGTTACGTACGAGATTACTGGAAGAATGCAATATGTCGGACACCATTATCCATTGTTTTGGGGCGCCGCCTCACCGAGGAGGACCTATTGGGAGCCAAAGGCCTTGGCAGGGTCCCTGGGAGCAGTGGCGCCCAATAAAGAGGTCTGGGGGGAGCCACCGGCTCTGGAAGGGCCCCTAAAGGCGCCACTGCCGCTGGCAGGGCCGCTGGGAGCACCACGGTTCCTAGAAACATACCTGGAGGCGCCCCAGTCCCTGCAAAGGCCCCAGGGATCATGGCTGTACCTGTGAGGGCCCCTAGGGTTCCCAGTGCCCCTAGCAGTGCCCATGGGGGCGCCGCCGTCCCTGTGAGGGTCCCTAGGAGCGTTGCCGGCCCTGCAAGGGTCCCTTGGAGTGTTGTCGTCCCTGAAAGGCACATGGAAGCTCGGCTGTTCCTGGAGGAGCTCCTGTGGATGCCGCCTTCCCTAGGGCCGGCAGCGCTGGTATGGGCCCTTTTAGTCGTAGTGGGTACCTTAACAGGGGCGGCAGGGTCTCTGCCAGGGGCGACGGCGCCCCCAGGGGCCCTTCCACAAGCAGCATCGCCCTAAGAACTTCATAGTTTTGTTGTACATTTTACATTCGTCCAGTAATCCCTTACTTAACTGTGATTGGTGGAGCAAGATGTGACGTCATCGAATTACAGCCAATAGGAGAACAGAGCAATCAGTCAGCACAACACCCCAACTTATGCTTTGCTGTTGGATATTTATTCTCGTTTCAATTTAAACTCTGGGAAATATGACGTTAAATAATACACACTGCCCATAGCATTTTCAGTATTATCGTAACCTGAACAATGAAAAGGAGAATAAATATCCAACAGCAAAGCATAAGTTGGGGTGTTGTGCTGACTGATTGCTCTGTTTTCCTATAGGCTGTAATATGATGACGTTACCTCTTATTCCACCAATTGCAGTTAAGTACGAGATTACTGGAAGAATGCAATATGTCGGACACCATTATCCATTGTTTTGGGGCGCCGCCTCCCCTAGGAGGACCTATTGTGAGCCAAAGGCCTTGGCAGGGTCCCTGGGAGCAGTGGCGCCCAGTAAAGAGGTCTGGGGGGAGCCACCGGCTCTGGAAGGGCCCCTAAAGGCGCCACTGCCGCTGGCAGGGCCGCTGGGAGCACCACGGTTCCTAGAAACATACCTGGAGGCGCCCCAGTCCCTGCAAAGGCCCCAGGGATCATGGCTGTACCTGTGAGGGCCCCTAGGGTTCCCAGTGCCCCTAGCAGTTCCCGTGGGGGCGCCGCCGTCCCTGTGAGGGTCCCTAGGAGCTTTGCCGTCCCTGCAAGGGTCCCTTGGAGCGTTGTCGTCCCTGAAAGGCACATGGAAGCTCGGCTGTTCCTGGAGGAGCTCCTGTGGATGCCGCCCTCTTAGGGCCGGCGGCGCTGGTATGGGCCCTCCTAGTGGCAGTGGGTGCCTTTCCAGGGGCGGCAGGGTGTCTCCCAGGGGCGACGGTGTCCCCAGGGGCCCTTCCACATGCGGCGTCGCCCCAAAAACTTCATAGATTTGTCGTACATTTTGCATTAGTCCAAAAATCCCTTACTTAAACGTGATTGGTGGAGTAAGATGTGACGTCATCAATTACAGCCAATAGGAGAACAGAGCAGTAGATCAGCACAACACCCCAACTTATGGCACCTTATTTGGATATTTATTTTCGTTTCACTATTTAAACTCTGGGAGATATGACGTTAAATAATAGACACTGCCCATAGCATTTTCAGTATTTTCGCAACCTGAACAATGAAAAGGAGAATAAATATCCAACAGCAAAACACTCAGATGAAGATGTTAACTATTCTATTCAAACTATAATGACGTTATTGCAGTTAAGTAAGAGATTACGGGAAGAATGCAATATGTAGGACACCACTATCCATTGTTTTGGGGCGCCGTCTCCCCTAGGAGGACCTATTGTGAGCCAAAGGCCTTGGCAGGGTCCCTGGGAGCAGTGGCGCCCAATTAAGAGGTCTGGGGGGAGCCACCGCCACTGGAAGGGCCCCTAAAGGCGCCACTGCCGCTGGCAGGGCCGCTGGGAGCACCACGGTTCCTAGAAACATACCTGGAGGCGCCCCCGTCCCTGCAAAGGCCCCAGGGATCATGGCTGTCCCTGTGAGGGCCCCTAGGGTTCCCAGTGCCCCTAGCAGTGCCCATGGGGGCGCCGCCGTCCCTGTGAGGGTCCCTAGGAGCGTTGCCGTCCCTGCAAGGGTCCCTTGGAGTGTTGTCGTCCCTGAAAGGCACATGGAAGCTCGGCTGTTCCTGGAGGAGCTCCTGTGGATGCCGCCTTCCCTAGGGCGGGCAGCGCTGGTATGGGCCCTTTTAGTCGTAGTGGGTGCCTTAACAGGGGCGGCAGGGTCTCTGCCAGGGGCGACGGCGCCCCCAGGGGCCCTTCCACAAGCAGCATCGCCCTAAGAACTTCAGAGTTTTGTTGCACATTTTACATTCGTCCAGTAATCCCTTACTTAACTGTGATTGGTGGAGCAAGATGTGACGTCATCGAATTACAGCCAATAGGAGAACAGAGCAATCCAGTCAGCACAACTTTTAACTTATGCTTTGCTGTTGGATATTTATTCTCGTTTCGAATTTAAACTCTGGGAAATATGGCGTTAAATAATACACACTGCCTGCGCATTTTCAGTATTACCATAGCCTGAACAATGAAATGGAGAATAAATGTCAGCAAAACGCCAAGTTGAGATGTTAACTATTTGTTTTATTATAATATGACAATTACCTCTTATTCACCTATTGCAGTTAAGTAAGATACTGGAAAAAGAATATACTAATATATAGGACACCACTATCCATTGTTTTGGGGCGCCGTCTCCCCTAGGAGGACCTATTGTGAGCCAAAGGCCTTGGCAGGGTCCCTGGGAGCAGTGGCGCCCAGTAAAGAGGTCTGGGGGGAGCCACCGGCTCTGGAAGGGCCCCTAAAGGCGCCACTGTCGCTGGCAGGGCCGCTGGGAGCACCACGGTTCCTAGAAACATACCTGGAGGCGCCCCAGTCCCTGCAAAGGCTCCAGGGATCATGGCTGTACCTGTGAGGGCCCCTAGGGTTCCCAGTGCCCCTAGCAGTGCCCATGGGGGCGCCGCCGTCCCTGTGAGGGTCCCTAGGAGCGTTGCCGGCCCTGCAAGGGTCCCTTGGAGTGTTGTCGTCCCTGAAAGGCACATGGAAGCTCGGCTGTTCCTGGAGGAGCTCCTGTGGATGCCGCCTTCCCTAGGGCCGGCAGCGCTGGTATGGGCCCTTTTAGTAGTAGTGGGTGCCTTAACAGGGGCGGCAGGGTCTCTGCAAGGGGCGACGGCGCCCCCAGGGGCCCTTCCACAAGCAGCATCGCCCTAAGAACTTCATAGTTTTGTTGCACATTTTACATTCGTCCAGTAATCCCTTACTTAACTGTGATTGGTGGAGCAAGATGTGACGTCATCGAATTACAGCCAATAGGAGAACAGAGCAACAGTCAGCACAACACCCCAACTTATGCTTTGCTGTTGGATATTTATTCTCGTTTCAATTTCAACTCTGGGAAATATGACGTTAAATAATACACACTGCCCATAGCATTTTCAGTATTATCGCAACCTGAACAATGAAATGGAGAATAAATATCCAACAGCAAAACATAAGTTGGGGTGTTGTGCTGACTGATTGCTCTGTTTTCCTATTGGCTGTAATATGATGACGTTACCTCTTATTCCACCTATTGCAGTTAAGTAAGAGATTACTGGAAGAATGCAATATGTAGGACACCACTATCCATTGTTTTGGGGCGCCGTCTCCCCTAGGAGGACCTATTGTGAGCCAAAGGCCTTGGCAGGGTCCCTGGGAGCAGTGGCGCCCAATTAAGAGGTCTGGGGGGAGCCACCGCCACTGGAAGGGCCCCTGAAGGCGCCACTGCCGCTGGCAGGGCCGCTGGGAGCACCACGGTTCCTAGAAACATACCTGGAGGCGCCCCTGTCCCTGCAAAGGCCCCAGGGATCATGGCTGTCCCTGTGAGGGCCCCTAGGGTTCCCAGTGCCCCTAGCAGTGCCCATGGGGGCGCCGCCGTCCCTGTGAGGGTCCCTAGGAGCGTTGCCGTCCCTGCAAGGGTCCCTTGGAGTGTTGTCGTCCCTGAAAGGCACATGGAAGCTCGGCTGTTCCTGGAGGAGCTCCTGTGGATGCCGCCTTCCCTAGGGCCGTCAGCGCTGGTATGGGCCCTTTTAGTCGTAGTGGGTGCCTTAACAGGGGCGGCAGGGTCTCTGCCAGGGGCGACGGCGCCCCCAGGGGCCCTTCCACAAGCAGCATCGCCCTAAGAACTTCAGAGTTTTGTTGCACATTTTACATTCGTCCAGTAATCCCTTACTTAACTGTGATTGGTGGAGCAAGATGTGACGTCATCGAATT
>NW_024742840.1:0-25650 GCF_018991925.1 Homarus americanus
AACACCATAAGACTATTCGCCTCAATACAATAATACAGTAATTGATTATTGTATTCTAATAAAATTTACGGTGTATCTTGTGAACCAGATTTATTGTTTGACCTTAGTGAATGAGAAACTGGTTGAGGTGTATTGTGGTAAACATCCTTAAGAGCAGCTCTGTGTGTTCTTACGACCTCAAAGTAACACAAAAGGTAGCCAATATCTACCCTTGATCAGTCACTTTATGTAGATGTCAATTGTGTCATTTTTCTAGACTTAGTGCCCCCTGGAGGAGAAAGTAAATACAATGTTGATATATTTTGGTCACAACACACACTAGTAGATTATTTTTCCTTTTTAACTAAATAATTAACACTATGAAGCTAACTAATTATATAACTCAAAGATGGTAACCAATATGGCGTCGATATTGTTCACATACTCTATGATAAATAGATGTATTGTCTGTTTAATTTTAGGGAAGAATTTAATTTATAAACTTTTGAGAATCTGGATACAGGAGTTTTGTCTTTGTGTGTGTGTGTGTGGTGATGATGACGCATACTTTCCTCTGCAGTGAAAAAAATATCTTGACATTGCAAAGTTTAACTGTAAGCCGAAGGAACGTTTGTAATGTGACTTGTTATGTGAAATTGTAACTTGAAATTCTTTGTGAAAAAATATTTCCCTATAAAGTTTGGCAATAAATGAAGTATTACATCAAGGTGTAACTTGTAGTTCCTTGTGGAGTAATTACCTATGTGGACGATACAGCTACTCCAGGGTGTAAGACCTAGAGTAGAAAGTCTTTAGACCTTACCTGAGGTTGAAAGACTCTTATAGTGGAACGTCTTAGGTATTGAAACTTTAATTACAGTAAATAAAATATAATCTACCTAAACATTCCTTCACCTGGCGACAACTAATGATACAGGTGGTGTAATAGCTCTTTAAAATTCCTCCGTTTGATATAATAATGACCACACATGAACTTATAATGTGCAATATCTTGATAACACATTAGCTGCAACATTACACATAGTCCAGTGTATGTGTAGTGAGGGACATCTACCTAAATGAGTTACAGAATGTGGAGTTGAGGCAAAAAAAAGTTGGGACATGTTTGAGATCATCAGTTGAGCCAAACGTTTATACTCAATATTGTTTAAATGGTATTTTAGAGCGACCGAAAAATGTAAACAAAATGGCCGGCTAGGTGACACATACCTTACAAGAAATAAACATGAGAACGAACACACACACACACACACACACACACACACACACACACACACACACACACCAGTTTTACCCACATTATCACCAGACTATCGGCATACCTGGTCGGTGGACACCTGCCTCCTCCTCCTCCTCCTCACCTTGCTAATATGCTAATATGCTAATATGCTCTGGTATGTTCCAGTCTATTTAAGATATGCTCCCATCTATCTTAAAGAGCTTATGCTAGGTTGGTCTGATATGCTCCTCAAAGACTATGCTGATATACTCTTGTCATCTGATATGCCATTATGTTCATATCACTCTAAAGGATATACTAATATGTTCTGATATGTTGGTATGGTTCTGTCTCTCAGAGGGTGTGCTGATGTACTATAAGAGCATATGGGGTATGCTGATATACTTGGTTATGTAGCTAGGCTCATATCTCTCTTACAGGGTATGCTAATATACCCTGATATGCTTGCATCTATCTCTGAGCGTATACTGGTTGACTGTAATGACATAAGAGATATGCTGGTATGCTTCTAAGGGAATATGTTAACATACTCTAATAATAATTTGAAATGAGGTTAGCTATACCTTAGATTCAGGGGATATACTGATATGATATGAATTAACCTAGAAGTATACTGATATGTTCTCAAGGCATTCAGGGGATCTGTTAGTATGCTTCGACATACTTTCGGAACAAGGTAAACTGGACCTTCAGAAGATAGGGTGATATGCTGACATATTCTGATGGATCTAAGAGAGAGTGGAAGACTATGAGAGCTAGTTAATATACTCAGGTATGTTGATATCCCTTCATGGCACTTGGGATATATGGTAATATACTCCGATGTGTCTCTTTGGATATACTGATATGCCACTAATGGGTCCCCAGAAAGCAGGAGACAAGTTGATCTGCTTCGAGGACACTAATCTGTATAATGATTTTTTCCCTGACTGTTAAGAAGTATACTGGTATATTTCAAATGTTGCTTAGTATTATAGTATACTTTGGGCTGTTCTGAACATATTTCACAGCTGATTTTCAGAAATATATGCTGCTGTCACTGGCTTGTTTATTCCGGAGACATTGATTATACTTTGAGTATGTTGATATGCTTTGTTACCAGTCAAGGAATATGCTGATATGTTCTGACACTTCTCAGTGATTACCCTGATATACTTAGATACCTGACAGTATTTATTGGAGTATAGTGTCCTATACTCTGATGTCATTCTAGTGATATGCTGATGAGCTGACATACCGCTTTATGTAACTGTGATATATTGAATCATATACATCCATTCCTCACGCTTAATATATATGATATTCTAAACAATGCTGATATTATTTATGTTATACCCTGATTATATACTAACATACTACAGTGTCATTTATAGTGTATGATATTAAACATTCGGGGGTATACTTTGAGGTTATTTAGAGAATATGATGGCAAACGGTGATATACTCTGATGCCATATTTGGTATACACAGATATATTGATATAATTTATATAATATACCGATAGATATAACTAAATATCTGTGAAGTAAATCCTGTACTTTTTGATATACCATTCAGGGTGAAGGTATGCTAATATACCACGATAGCACCCGTCTCTCAGCGCTAATATACCCTGATGGCACACTTAACATCCTGGCGCCGGTCGTGGGGTATACTGATATGCTAAAGTCTTCTTCATCTTCTAATATCTCGACTTCAGCTTCGTAAACTGTGATTACTTAAACGTATTTAACGCTCGTTTACGTAACTTTTTTGTAGAATAAATGAATGTATATCCGGGGTTCTTCTGTTTCTTTGTCCATCTGATGTTTGCGTCCATGTTGAGGAGAACCACTTAGCAGGGCTCGCATTTTCCCATAATGTGTTACCTCAAGTTCCATAATTTGCACTTAGTGAAGCCACGATATCCCGCGTTATGTTGCCCGTCTTACTTCCTTCTGGGTTATGTGTCTTAAGTTGGTGAAAAAATTAAATTAAGGCTGAATTATTGTTAAATGTTAAGGTATTATAGTACTTGTCTGTCGTGTTGTTAATATAACATAGTTTCACCAGCAGTATGTACTCAAGAGCTTATTAACATCGTTGACGAGTCAGAGCCGCAACACTGAACCAATCTATATGAACATTAACACAAAAATAAATTGTTACATTACATCGACTATCAAGACATAACTTACAATACAAATTAATAAATAATTGTACCAGGCAGATAAAAATATTAGTTACAAAAAATTATGAAAATAGTCTTAATGTTCACGCCAGAACTTACCCCATAACAAAAGCCATACAACATTTTCCCAGTTAAGACTTCGTTAAATACAATCTCAAACTCCTTCTCAGAAACTGTGTGTTGGTGGTGTGCCACGTGTGGTGTGTGTGTGTGTGTGTGTGTGTGTGACAGCACCTTTGATTTATACAAATATTCACCCAAATGAATAACACCAAGTAATTCACCATGTTATTCACGACTCTTAGATCACTTGGCTTGCGTCTCTCAAAAGGTCGAGCCAGGGTCAGCTGATTCAGTAAACACCGCTCACATTAATAGGGACCTGCCACACTTTGCCATAAACAGATAAATTGTACCGGGAATTTTCCCCCCACACACTCATCATTGTCACTTTATGTAACTTGCTGACAAAACCCATGACCCTTCAGGCCTTTTACGCCCTTAATGCATGAGTCATAAAGGCAAGCATGAACTCCGCATGCTTCCCAGTTGGGCACTGTAAACGCTTCTGCGCTTCACCTTGCACAGGATGTAAGGGGGTGCCCAATAAACTAGCCCCCTCGTGGGCAATCTGTAATCACTACCACTGTCTCGCGGCCCAGAGTAGTAGTTGGACATATCACTAGACAGGGAAATTCACACTTAACACAAGTGTTATCTCAAGGTCATATTCACAACACTTCCCTGGACAGAATTCATAATTTATTTTCTCATATTACATCTGTGTGTATACCTGCTACTAGATAAACAGAAAATGCCAAGAAGTGTTTACATCAAGCGCTGCCACTTAAGAGTTCCAAGAACTAAATTAAAACAATTAGTGTGTGTGTGTGCATGGTGTGAGTGTGCATGGTGTGTGTGTGTGTGAGTGTGCATGGTGTGTGTGTGTGCATTGTGTGTGTGTGTGTGTGTGTATATGGTGTGTGTTTGTTTGTTTGTATGGTGTGTGCATGGTGTGTGTGTGTGTGTGTGTGTATGTGTGTATGGTGTGTGTATGTGTATGGTGTGTGTATGTATGGTGTGTGTGTGTGTGTGTGTGTGTGTATGTGTGTGTATGGTTTGTGTATGTACGGTGTGTGTATGGGTGTGTGTGATTGTGCATGGTGAGTGTGTGACTGTGTATGGGGTGAGTGTGTGTGTGTGTGTGTGTTTCCATTGCCATGAGGATATCATACAATTCCTAAAGCACTGGTCACATGGGCGCATTTTTTTTTAGCAATTTCTTGCCGGAAAGTTATTTCGAGCAATTTTCGAGAAATTCGAGCAAGTTTTTGAAGCATTTTTATTGACAATCGTGATAGTCAATTTCTTGACTATTTCGAGCAAGATTATCGGTTCAAAACCCGGTTAATACCATATTTAATGACACGAAGCTTATTTATCGAGTATTTACCTTGGCTATATATAACATAGATCAATAACATTATGTATAAAATGCACAAACAGTTTTTTACGACACACTGAGTTTATTATTTGGGTGGTGTTTTGGCGTGTTTGTTTACAAAACACAAGCCCATACAGCCGGTCATTCTCCACACACTAACAACCCTCCCTACTGTAACTACGATAGTTGAACCAGTCTATATTAAACACTCGTTCCTCCTCCTCGCCAGCCACTTACGTCGTCTGCATTGTTGTTGTGATGTTCCGTCTCCCTTCTACTCGCACAGCGGCGTTAACTTTTTTTTCTTGCTGTAGTAACTGAACCAAGAGACACTCGTGTGACCACATTTGGAAGAAATTACTCGTAATTTCTTGCTCCAAATTAATTGCTCATCAAAGGGATCGTGTGACCGTAACTTAAGTCACCCTTTAAGAAAAACTGTAAATACTGATTCACAAAACTTAAGGATAATTTCTGACTTGGAACCATCGGTGTAATGCAGAAAACAGTTATTGTATTCTAAAACCTACCCAAGAAATCTTTTACCCACTTACGATATAATTCTTTTCTATTCCATCAATAGATGTTATTTTACTTTTTATACGTATTTTTATTTTAGTAATTTATAAACTATTTTCTTTATATACTTCATTACCTTTTAGTGTAATGAAGAGAATGAATTACAGAAGGTTTTTATAATTATATTGCGAACAATATTTTTCCTCGCAATAAATAAACAATGACGATGATCTTGTTTACAATATGGAGCTTGATGTCTTACTCCATGTTCGTTTATTACATTGTCTGCCATACCCGACTGTTCTTTTCTTTCTTGTGGTGAAGGTTTTTGACAATTGATATATATATAAAGTTGAGTTAAGAATAATGACTCTGATATTATAGCCATTAGGTCCTGAATAATAAGTGGTGTCAAAGTGAACAAATGTATGATGTCTTCAATTACCAGCGTAGTGTGGGGTAACAGTGGGGGTAGAAGCGAAGGGTAGGAGTGAAGGGTGGGAGTAAGGCGTGGGAGTAAGGGGTGGGAGTAAGGGGTGGGAGTAAGGCGTGGGAGTAAGGGTGGGAGTAAGGGGTGGGAGTAAGGGGTAGGAGTAAGGGGTGGGAGTAAGGGGTGGGAGTAAGGGGTGGGAGTAAGGGGTGGGAGTAAGGCGTGGGAGTAAGGGTGGGAGTAAGGGGTGGGAGTGAGCGTGCAGAATGGGCGTGGGGAGTAGGGCATTGGGAGTGGAGATTGGGAGTGGGGGTGGGGAGTAAGGGGTGGGAGTAAGGAGTGGGAGTAAGGCGTGGGAGTAAGGGTGGGAGTTAGGGGTAGGAGTAAGGGGTGGGAGTAAGGGGTGGGAGTAAGGGGTGGGAGTAAGGGGTGGGAGTAAGGGGTGGGAGTAAGGCGTGGGAGTAAGGGTGGGAGTAAGGGGTGGGAGTAAGGGGGTGGGAGTAAGTGGTGGGAGTAAGGGGTGGGAGTAAGGCATGGGAGTAAGGCGTGGGAGTAAGGGTGGGAGTTAGGGGTGTGAGTAAGGGGTGGGAGTAAGGGGTAGGAGTAAGGGGTGGGAGTAAGGGGTGGGAGTAAGGGGTGGGAGTAAGGGGTGGGAGTAAGGGGTGGGAGTAAGGGGTGCAGTGGGGTGAGGAGTGGGGTGGGGAGTGGGGTGAAGTGGGGTGGGAGTAAGGCGTGGAAATGAGGGTGGGATTAGGGTGGGATTAAGGAGATTCGAGATGGGGTGGGGTAGAGGGTGGAGTAGGGGTGGCAGTGGGGGTGTGATAGGGAGATGAGATGAGGTTGAGAACAGGGGTACGAGTAAGAGGGTGGAAGCAAGGGGTGGAAGCAAGGGGTGGGAGTAAGGGGTATGAGTAAGTGGTAGGAGTAAGTGGTAGGAGTAAGGGGTAGAAGTAAGGGGTAGAAGTAAGGGGTAGGAGTAAGGGGTAGAAGTAAGGGGTAGAAGGAAGGGGTGGGAGCAAGGGGTGGGAATAAGGGGTGGGAATAAGGGGTGGGATTAAGGGGTGGGAGTAAGGGTTAGGAGTAAGGGGTAGGAGTGACGAGTAAGAATGTGGGACAAGAGGGAGGGGTAGCAGTGGGGGGTAGGGTTAGGTTACAAACTTCTATTTACTTCATCATCTGTATCCTGCTGGTGATGTTCTCTCTTTAAACAATTTGTAAAATAAATAAATAAATGGTCAGGTGTAAATGGTAAGAATTTAACAGAGTAATACTGAGGTATTACAAGAAAGAACTAAAAACTGTCCACTGTGTGTATCAACATTTTATAAAGTATTTGTGAAGCTGTAAAATACTTAGATATAAACTTTTAATTCAACTCTGTAATAAAAATAATTGCAATAATGAATCTAAACAAGAAATGAACTGGGTGAAAAAATCTACAAAATACTAAAAATATAAAAAAGAAGAATTACAGTAAAACCTGAATCATTGTAATAAACATTATTAAACTTTTCGTTGTTATGACCTAAAACAAACAAGGAAGACTCGTCTAGATTTTCGCTCTGTGAATTAACTCCTTGGATCGCTTTGGGCAAGAGGGGAGTTACTCCGACTTATTCCGTGAAAATATTCCCAACTGTCCATAGAATCCGTTACAGTTTCCTTTATAGTAAGTGACTCACAAATGATTAATATTCCCATTCACCAATACTTTATTATATCAGAGAACAGTGCAGAGATAAGCTGGCCAATGAGCGATGGTCAAAGATAATACAGATTTAATACTGGATTGATAAGTACAGCTATAGTGATTTGTTTCATGTTACAGTAATAATAAACTTTATCAAATGTTATAACTACAAAAGTGTTATTTTCGTGATCGATACCCTGCTGCCAGGATTATAACATCGTTTAAAAGTTCAGTAAAAATATCATGCAGATTAAAACCTAACCTAGTGTATCGTAACCTAACTTAGCCTTTCCTAAGCTAACTTAGACTATCCTAAACTAGCCTAACCTATCCTAATCACACCAAACCTAACCTATCCTAAATTTATATATCATCAACAGATTTATAGATATGTTGGAAAAATAATTATCAAAAGTTTGTTGTCTCTGCAAATGTATTTTTAAAAAAAGAAAATGAAATTAAAACTTTCTAGAGAACTCAATTGTGTCATGAGCGTTGCGGCTTGGTTAGGTTAGGTAACATTAGGTTAGGTTAGATAAGGTAAGGTAAGATTAGGTAAGGTGAGGTAGTGTTAGGGTTAAATACATTTTACTAATTTTGCATCAAAATAATCACGACTGAAGGTGTCGGATAAAAAACCTCTGAATATAATTCTTTTTCTGAGAAAAAAATTTCTTTATTTTTTACTTTGTTTATTAGTTGATGAACTTAGATTAGGTTAGGTATTGTTAACTCTGAGTCATGGGTACTTATTGAATGCCTTTACAGAATAACTTTGATATGGCAGGTCTCTTTGGTAGGTCCTAGCAAAACAATTCCTTGACCTCATATTTGGATTTCATTACTGAGATATTTACATATACCACATTAATAGGAGTCTATCTGCAAGTTTATTCAGTCATAAAAAATATACTAAATGTGGACAATAAAAATCTTCTATTTTGGTACAAATTATTTGAAAAGTTGTAAGAAGACAAAAGCTGCATCTCTTCCATAAAGCGAGAAATAGAACAGCCAAGCCTCTTCTTGTCGTAAAAAAAAACTAATATTGTATTTTAGTATGTTGATGTACAAAACATTTTCTTCATTATTCTATGATAAAACAAGTCTAACAAGCATTATTAAAACATATATTATTAATTTTTTTCATGCAATCGGGAAATACCGACTACTATATCCAGGTTGATCGTGTTGAGGTCCTGTAAGTTACAGGCTAGATTACGAGCTCACTTACGGAGTTCGATGCCAAATATTTGTTTTGAGGATCCCGATCGGAGACTGCAAGTCCAGTTACTTGGTAAACAAGTAGATACAGTGAAATAAACTGCTGTACCTAAATATTATGTAACTCAAAATATATTCCCAAAACAGCACGTTTACAGATGAAAATAAAAAAAGCATAAATAATACAAACAAAATCAATTAATATGTTTTTTATTACAGTATTTTTAAATATCAGAAGCGTAGGTTCAGCGCTTCTTTTGTGTCTTTTTCCCGGTGAAGATGTAGTCTCCCCATGGCAGGTACTGGTCCTTTTGTACACGGCAGAAAGTGGTAGTTTCCTTCTTCTTCTTGTTGTTTTGGGTCTTGTTGTTTTGGGTCTTAGTGTGTTTTGTGGTCTGCAGTTTGTTAGATCGGGGGCCCTTCTCCTTCATCTGGCAAGGCTTCACCTCCACCTTAGTCACCTTCGATACAGTGCGTCGGAACACCATTGTGATGTACTGACACTAACAACTCTCTCACTGAGGTCAAATCAAAATTTGACCATACAGAAAGAATTACGGTTTAATAAGGTTGGAATTTAAAGAAATTGACAACAAAATAAAGCTCTGTTTATCACTATAGTAAAGAGGGATGGTGTTTGTAAAGATGATGGATGGTGTTATAATATGTAGTGATGATGGATGGTGTTATATGTAGTGAAGAAGGATGGCGTTATATTGTAGTAATGATGGATGGTGTTATATGTAGTGATGATAAGAGGGTAATATATGTAGTGATGATGGATGGTGTTATATATATATATTGATGATGCATGATGTTATATGTAGTGATGATGGTTGGTGTTATATGTAGTGATACTGGATGGTGTTATATGTAGTGATGATGGATAGAGTTATATGTAGTGATGATGGATGATGTTATATGTAGTGATGATGGGTGGTGTTATATGTAGTGATGTTGGATGGTGTTATATGGAGTGATGATGGATGATATTATATGTAGTGATGATAGGATGGTTCTATATGTAGTGATGATGGATGGTGTTATATGTAGTGATGATGGATGATGTTATATGTAGTGATGATAGGTTGGTTTTATATGTAGTGATGATGGATGGTGTTATATGTAGTGATGATGGATGGAGTTATATGTAGTGATGATGGATGATGTTATATGTTGTGATAATGGTTGGTGTTATATGTAATGATGTCGGATGGTGTTATATGTCGTGATGGATGGTTCTATATGTGGTGATGGTGGATGGTGTTATATGTAGTGATGATGGATCGTGTTATATGTAGTGATGATGGATAGTATTATATGTAGTGATGATGATGGATGGTGTTATAAGTAGTGATGATGGATGTTATATGTAGTGATGAAGGATGGTGTTAGTAAAGATTGTGAAGTGAGATGTAGTGAAGATTTTGAAGTGAGATGTAGTGAAGATTGTGAAGTCAGATGTGGTGAAGATTGTGAAGTGAGATGTAGTGAAGATTGTGAAGTGAGATGTAGTGAAGATTGTGAAGTGAGATGTAATGAAGATTGTGAAGTGAGATGTAGTGAAGATTGTGAAGAGAGATGTAGTGAAGATTGTGAAGTGAGATGTAGTGAAGATTGTGAAGTGAGATGTAGTGAAGATTGTGAAGTGAGATGTAGTGAAGATTGTGAAGTGAGATGTAGTGAAGATTGTGAAGTGAGATGTAGTGAAGATTGTGAAGTGAGATGTAGTAAAGATTGTGAATTGAGATGTGGTGAAGATTGTGAAGTGAGACGTGGTGAAGATTGTGAAGTGAGATGTGGTGAAGATTGTGAAGTGAGATATGGTGAAGATTGTAAAGTGAGATGTAGTGAAGATGTGAAGTGAGATGTAGTGAAGATTGTGAAGTGAGATGTAGTGAAGGTTGTGAAGTGAGATGTAGTGAAGATTGTGTAGTGGGATGTAGTGAAGATTGTGAAGTGAGAGGTAGTGAAGATTGTGAAGTGAGATGTAGTGAAGATTGTGAAGTGAGATGTAGTGAAGATTGTGAAGTGAGATGTAGTGAAGATTGTGAAGTGAGATGTAGTGAAGATTGTGAAGTGAGATGTAGTAAAGATTGTGAAGTGAGATATGGTGAAGATTGTGAAGTGAGATGTAGTGAAAGATTGTGAAGTGAGATGTAGTGAAGATTGTGAAGTGAGATGTATTGAAGATTGTGAAGTGAGATGTAGTGAAGATTGTGAAGTGAGATGTAGTGAAGTTTGTGAAGTGGGATGTAGTGAAGATTGTGAAGTGAGATGTAGTGAAGATTATGAAGTGGGATGTAGTGAAGATTGTGAAGTGAGATGTAGTGAAGAATGTGAAGTGAGATGTAATGAAGATTGTGAAGTGAGATGTAGTGAAGATTGTGAAGTGAGATGTAGTGAAGATTGTGAAGTGAGATGTAGTGAAGATTGTGAAGTGAGATGTAGTGAAGATTGTGAATTGAGAAGTAGTGAAGATTGTGAAGTGGGATGTAGTGAAGATTGTGAAGTGAGATGTAGTGAAGATTGTGAAGTGAGATGTAGTGAAGATTGTGAAGTGAGATGTAGTGAAGATTGTGAAGTGAGATGTAGTGAAGATTGTGAAGTGAGATGTAGTGAAGATTGTGAAGTGAGATGTAGTGAAGATTGTGAAGTGAGATGTGGTAAAGATTGTGAAGTGAGATGTGGTGAAGATTGTGAAGTGAGATTTGGTGAAGATTGTGAAGTGAGATGTGGTGAAGATTGTGAAGTGAGATATGGTGAAGATTGTGAAGTGAGATATAGTGAAGATGTGAAGTGAGATGTAGTGAAGATTGTGAAGTGAGATGTAGTGAAGGTTGTGAAGTGAGATGTAGTGAAGATTGTGTAGTGAGATGTAGTGAAGATTGTGAAGTGAGATGTAGTGAAGATTGTGAAGTGAGATGTAGTGAAGATTGTGAAGTGAGATGTAGTGAAGATTGTGAAGTGAAATGTAGTGAAGATTGTGAGGTGAGATGTAGTAAAGATTGTGAGGTGAACATAAGAACATAAGAACATAAGAAAGTGGGATACTGCAGGAGGCCGACTGGCCCATACAGGGCAGATCCCTTTCACACCCATCCCAGCACTTCCATGTGCCTATCCAACATCGTCTTGAAGCTCCCTAGCGTCCCCGATCCTACTATAGCACTCGGTAGCCTATTCCACATATCCACAACTATATTACCAAACCAGTGCTTGCCTATATCCTTTCTGAATCGGAATTTATCTAATTTAAAGCCATTTGTTCTAGTTATTTCGTTATTACTGAGCTTCAGAACATCTTCCATTTTACCCTTGTTAATCCCTTACCCACTTGTGCACCTCATCATATCTCCCTAACTCTACGCCTCTCCAATGAATGTAGCCTAAGCTTTTTCAGTGCTAGCCTTCATATGGAAGGTTTCTAATATTATGGATCATTTTTGTCATTCTTCTTGGTACCCTCCCAAGAATCCTATGTCCACATTCTATAATAAGGACACCAGAACTGGGCATATAATCCATCAATGGCTTTCCTTGTACTAGGTAAAGTTTCAAGATAACGTCAGCAGTTCTGTTACTCACAGACCTAGATATGAACCCAAGAATCCTGTTTGCCTTGTTGCGAATGTTAATACATTGTTTTCTAGGTTTCAAGTCGTTGCTAACAAATACACCTTGATTTTTTTCACAAACTGAGTTTTCTATTTCCGTGTTACCTAGTTTATACTTAACGTTTGTATTCGTCTTTCCTATCTGTAGTACCTTGCATTTATCACTATTAAAATTCATTTGCCAGTCTACTGACCACTCATGTAAGGTATCTAGAATCCTAAATTTACTAATCTACTAGTTATGCCTAAATCAAGATCATTAATGAATATAACAAACAGCAGAAAGAGAGCCTAATGTGCAGATCCTAGAGAACTCCGCTTTTTTTGACACTTTTAGTCTGACTTTAATCCATTTATGCTGACTCTTTGTTTCCTACCAGTTAACCATGACCTAATCCATTTTAATATGATCCACCTATTTCATAATGCTTCTACCTTCATATAAATCTCTCATGAGGACTCTATCCAGATAACTACTGAAATCTAAATAAATTATATCATATATTATCATTATCTACAATAAATATAACAGAATAAATTAAGTTGAATGTTCAAGGTGGCTTCTGTTTTGTAGCGTAATTGACTCTAGCAACACTGATTGAGAGTGGAGACTAATGGAATGATAATTGATGCTATTGATTTATCACCCTTTTTGAAAAATGAACCACATTTGCAAGTTTCCAAGCTTCTGGCATAGGCCCGATTCTAATGACTTATTAAATAAAACTATACTAGTTACTCAACTCATCTCTACATTCTTTTAATATTCTAGCATATACCTCGTCTGGACAGGAGATTTATGAGGGCTTCAGTTTGTTAGTACTTTTAGCTTTATCGTTACTAGTAATATTGATATTCATCAACATATTTTCTATACTGTCGTTATATACCTTATGAACTTCTGGAAACTGTGCTAGGTTTTCATTTGTGAATACGGAGCGAAAATGACTATTTAACGTACTACACATTTCTAACTCATCATCAGTCATTTCTCCTGTCGTAGTTTTAAGGGGACTTATTGTATCTCTAACCTTTGATTTATACAGTTGATAAAAAGCTTTGGGGGTATATTTCGATTCGTTTGCTACCTTGATTTCATAATTTCTCTTTGCTTTCCTAATTTCTGTTTATACCTGTCTTGTTAGGTTTTGATAGTAACCAAGTAAGTGATTTTCGCCTTTCTTAACTTTTCTATATACTCCTTTCTTTTTTCATAGAAGATCTAAGAGTCTATTATTCATCCATTTTGGTTGGTTCCGTATCGATCTGAATTTTCTTTTAGGGATGTGTTTATTTTGGGCATTATTGATTGTCGCAATAAATTGTTCATAAGTAGCTGCTAAATTAAATTCGGGGTTATCCCGTCCTAAGTTGACAATTTCCGGAGGTGTGGGGGGGGGGATTAATCTTTTGACCATAGGGTCATCCCTTAGGTCTCTCCTTATGCTACCGTAATTAGCATTCCTAAAATCCGGGATCAAGGCCGAATTTTCCTTCTTCCTGCCATCCCATATTATGTTAAAATATATGGCTTTATGATCACTGTTTCCTAGTTTGTCTCCAATCCCAACATCTTTTACTAGATTTTCATTATTACTGAGAACTAAATCGAGGATATTATTTCCTCTAGTGGGCAAGTTTATAAATTTATATATAAAACTATCCTGTACTACTTCTATAAAATCTTCAGATTTATTATCGCTAAGTTGATTTTTCCAATCTATGCCTGAAAAGTTGAAATCGCCTAGAATACATACATTGTTTCTATCAGATGCCTTCTTTATTTCCTCCCATAGCAATTTACCATCGTTCCTACTAAAATTAGGTAGTCTATATATAACACCAATGACTACGGATTCACTGCCCTCACCAATCTCTACCCAAATACTTTCATTGTCGCTATTTGTTTTAATGTTTGATTTATTGCAGCCTTTTAATGACACCCTGATATACACTGCTACACCGCCACCTCTCCTTCCTACTCTGTCAAATTTAAATAGGTTATATCCTGGAATATGAAATTCTGCTAAAAATGCTTGCTGTTTGAATTTATCCATGTTTCCGTTATTGCAATTATATCTATATTCTCTTTACTAACAATGGCCCTGAGCTGGTCCATTTTGTTACACAGGCTTCTACTATTAGTATAATAAACACTCAATATATTTCTTCCGTTTCTATCTGTTTTACATTTATTACTTTGATGTTTGTTATTATGACTAACTATATTTTCAGCATTATCTACTTCTGTTTCACTACTTCCCAGGACCTGCTAGTTTTTTTACTCCCATTTTCCCCGACCCCTCTCTACTGGCGAAACCCCCCCTTCGGAGTGACAATTTCACGCTGCAGGGATGCAGACAACGTCTTTACCCCCTCACGAGACAAGTGTACTCCGTCGCGACAGTACAGGTAGTCGTTGCCATAAAATCGTTGCCCGTCATCAATGAATGCCCAACCATTGTTTGCACAATGTTTTTCCAGTCGGCAATTAATAGCAATTGCCCTGGACAGCCATTCACGACCAACCCCTCTTCTAGGCAAGACACCACATACTATCAGGACCCCTCCCCTATCTCTAATCTTCCCCAGCGCCTCCCTATACCTCTTGAAAAGTTCCTCACTCCTAACCTTACCTATGTCGTTTCCCCCCACACTAAGACACACTACTGGATTGGTACCCTCCCTGACAAAACTCTGTCTAACCTCTCGGCTACATGCCCTATCCCAGCCCCAGGAAAACATACCCTAGTCCTACGTTTCCTATCTCTCGCACAAAAAGCCCGATCCATAAACCTCACCTGGCTGAAGATTGTGAAGTGAGATGCAGTGAAGATTGTGAAGCGAGATGTAGTGAAGATTGTGAAATAAGATTATAAAGTAAACTGTAGTAATTGAGGTTAAACGAACGTGGGTTATTCTGTAGTGTATCCGTGTCTTGTTAACGTGGAACCAACATGGCGGTGGTTCTCAATATAGATACGTTATTTTGCCAGGAATTTCTGTCAAAACAAAATATGAATCAACCATATTTAGCCTAAATTAACCTAACGGCTTTATTATATATTCTAAGTTTTTTAAGTTGGATAGATCAGATCAGGTTAGGTTAAGTCAGGTTGGGTTAGGTTAGGTTAGTTTTGTTAATTTTGCCACTTAGAGGCTAGTTTATTGTGCCCCCATACTCATCCTGTCAGCTGTAGCACAGAGAGATTACAAAGTGGTGTTAGATGAGGTAGGTGGTTAAGTTAAGTTTCAATAGGTTAGGTTAGATTATGTCAGGTTGGGTTAAGTTAGGTTAGATTATGTCAGGTTGGGTTAAGTTAGGTTAGGTAGGTAATAAGTAGATAGGTTATGTTAGGTAGGTGGGAAAGTTAGGTTTGATTAGGTTAGCTTATGTCAGACGGGGAGGTTAGGTTAGATTATGTCAGGTTAGGTTAGATTATGTCAGGTTAGGTCAGATTACGTCAGGTTAGGTTAGATTATGTCAGGTTAGGTTAGATTATGTCAGGTTAGGTTAGATTATGTCAGGTTAGGTTAGATTACGTCAGGTTAGGTTAGATTATATCAGGTTAGGTCAGATTACGTCAGGTTAGGTTAGATTATGTCAGGTTAGGTCAGATTACGTCAGGTTAGGTTAGATTATGTCAGGTTAGGTTAGATTATGTCAGGTTAGGTTAGATTATGTCAGGTTAGGTTACATTATGTCAGGTTAGGTTAGATTATGTCAGGTTAGGTTAGATTATGTCAGGTTAGGTCAGATTACGTCAGGTTAGGTTAGATTATGTCAGGTTAGGTAAGTAGGTAGAGGTGGGTAAAAAAGGTTAGGTTAGGTCGGCAGGTTTTAGTGTAGGAGCTTAAGTAATCCCGTAAAAATTTCATGTTAATTTTTGACACCATACATTATAATAATCCTTATAAACTATGTTAAGGAACTGTGGTGTCATTTTTTCTGAACGGTTTATTATAAGTTTTATGCCTTTAAAGAAGTTTTATGAAAGAGCGGCGTAATGAACCACAGATGTATTACCATTAAGTCCTAATTAACTTAAAACATGACTAATAACCTATGAACATGTAGTATTATATGATTACAATTTAACATAATATATCATGAATGCTGTTATAATATCATAAGTGTGTTACAAACATGGCTGCTCATATATGCCATCCTGTCTCTGGCAAAGAAGAGATTGCAGTAAGTAAAATTATTTGCTAGAGACAAATACTGGAAATTAAACATATACATATTACCATTATCTGAAAAGCTTAGAACCACCGTTTTATATTTATTAAAAGTTTGTAGTGTTATACATCATGTGTAAACAAGTCACAAGTTATTATTTACGACATTGCTTCAGTCCTCGTCATCAGAGTCTTCTGTGTACAACAGATTCCTTCACCTTGTTTAGGCATTTCGCATCATCTACTTGACAGTTACACATCTCGGTGCATGTCATGCTATTCTTTCTGATTCTTTCTGTATGAACATGACAATGATCCACATTTCCTGACGCCACATCCACATTTAACAAGTTCTGTGATTGCTTCTGGAGCTGATGGTTGGTCTGGTATTACTAGTATGAAACAGTCATTGTCAATCTTCCCTGCTATGCTCTAATTGTGAAAGCATTTTACTGTCTGCATCACAAGACCACAGAAGAGCTTGATACCTTCCTCTCAATATATGATACTTTAGAGTTGCTGCAGTCGCTGGTAGTTCTCCAGCTTCTGCCTGCGTTATCTTGAAGAGATGCCATCTAAGTTTTGACAGTTTAGTGAAAGTCATTCGTGGACAGTAGAGCTTAAATACAAATTCCTTTAGACCAATAAACATGTCTGCTGGAGGGAATTTGGTCTGCTCAGCATCTTGAATGCATCTAGGACTTTTGTGTTAGATTTCATTAAAGTGCTCCAACATGCTTTCTTTCCTTTGCCAACAAATTTTCCAATGCAGTCAGATCCTGTGAAGGCATGGAAACCTGTAAGGCTCTCTGCCCAATGTGTCGTCGCTCACCAGTTCCTGTTTTCATACTTGTATTTTCTCCAAGTTGAGGCTGCTTTAATATGCCAAACACATCAGTGTCTGGTGACTTGATATATACAGTGCTGCCCTTCTGTGATGCATATACTGTATGTCCTGCTTAAGTTCTATAACTTGTGATAGCAATTTGATGGTTGAAGTCTTATTTGCTGCTTTCCACGACAGAAGATTAACCTTGGACATCTTTTTCCAGATGCTCAATGGACCAACAATACGTTTCTTGACAAAATTTTCATAATTTTGTCTTCCAACTTCATATGCACATAGATTGTCATATTTGGCATTTTCTGGCATTACAGCTCCAGTTACCAAGTTTAAAAGAGCATCATTCTCCTGGGATTACAGTCACCAATAACATTGTGTAGCTTCTGTACATCAGCATATTGACGGCTGACAATAGCTGTAGAGAGCTCATGATGTTCTGTTCTTTTGTAATCTTTATGAGTTTGATATTTTATGTAATGAACTTAATTTGAAAACCCAAATGGTAGTATATGATCTTTTATCACCTTAGACACTCTGTGTGTCATGCCTCTCAAGTGATTTTTTTCCTCTCTTACTTCTCTGGACAAATACGACCTTTATCCCATCAGAAAAAATATCACCATATATTTTCTTAATCTACAGGTGCCAAGGTTTAAAATGACGGATGGTGTTAAAAATTAACCTGAAATTTTTACGTGACCACATATTGTCTTGTTGGGTTTCTGAGAGAACTTCACGGCTAAATAGCGCCTCTGTATTGATAGCCGGTACATGTCGTAATATCCACCGCTCATAGTTAAATCTTTATGTCCGTTTATTTTGTCCTAATTTAAGTATCAAAGAGTGTTTTTATTTTTAAGTATCTTAAGTATCTTTTTTCCTCACTCTTAAGTATCTAAGTATGATGTTTTTTTCATTTCTAAGTAACTAACCATATTTTTGTTTTCATTATAAAATGTGATTGATATAGACAACAGAAGTAAATATCAGCTGGAGGTCGTAAACGAAGCTGATGTGAAGTATTTTGACTCACTGTTCCCACGAACTAATTGCTTCTCTGGTTTATACCGAAGAAATAAAACCGTCAACGAACCATCCGATTCAAATGTGTCTTAGGCGATACAGGGTGTTTAGGCGTCATTCTGATGCCAAGAATGACTTTGTGTACTGTGGTGAAGCTGGGGGTAGGATAGGGTTGGGTTGGGTTGGGATGGGTTAGGATTACGCATGTGTGGGTATATTCTGTCGCATTTTATAGGTATCTTGCGTCTTTCTCTTTATTCATTCTTTATCATGAGTATCTGTGCCTATTAATACACCACCTCGCAGGATAGTGGAAGAGGAATGGATAGTAACGAGATAATATTCTTCTTACATATACCTTAGCTTGATTACAGGTAACACCAGGTAGAAGTTACATGACTCTTAAGAGTTTTCCTCGACTTGGCTGATTCAACTGTAAGACTTGCTGTATTTATCCTTATTAAAATCCTCCACCTGTAAGACCCTCCACTTGTAAGACTCTCCACCTGTAAGACCCTCCACTTGTAAGACTCTCCACTTGTAAAACCCTTTATGGATTTGAAATACCTTCTCGTCTTGACTCCACTAGTACTGTACACACCCTCTCTAGCCTTAGTTTACAGTAATGTTGAAGTATATAATGAAGACTCACAGCTCATGGGTTAGAAAAACAAAAGATGCTTGTTTTATTTATTTATTTATTTATTTAGTTATAGCTTATTTTAGAATCCCCGAAAGTTAGAACAAAATGGCTGACGGGACTCACAAGCGGGCGATGTTTACAGTATGGACCAAGAATAAAAAATAAATGAAAAATAAAATAAATAAATCGTAAATTGGTGCATTGTTTCTCCAGGGGTAATTATAGAAGTACAAATGTTCTCCAGCAGTGGGTAACGATCATAGCCACGTATAGAGCTTCTAACGCAGGTAGATTGTTATAGATGCATTACCTGGAGTTAGTGGGTTACAGGGGCCTCCTACACGATAATATTAAAGGTGTTTTTTCCTTCTGTTTGTGGCACTTGAGGTGTTTAGGTTAGGTTTAATTAAAATGGTTTAGTTATAATAGTTATATTACGATAAGTTAAGTTGAATTTAGAACTTTTGATTTGCACATATCGTGTTTTAGAAGGATTTGTTAGCTAATAAGTTTAATTTGGATAAGTTTAGTTTAATTTAGATCATTTGATTTTACAAGGTCGTATTATAATGACTGGGAACCATATAGAAAACTGTTAGAGAAGTAAATATTTCTACGGCAGTGAATGAGTAAGTCAATAAGTGGTGTATAGAGCTGCTGACGCAACTTAAACGGTATACACTGTACATTATATGTTATCAGAGCTTTCCTGTTGTACGTAACCGCCTCCGTCAAAGTGTCTTACTGGCTCATGTGAAGATTAGCCTCTAGTTTATTTAACCTCAAGATTAACTACACTGGCACTGCCTGACCTGACCTGACCTGACCTACCCTACCCTACCCTACCCTACCCTACCCTATCCTACCCTACCCTAACCTAACCTAACCTAACTTAACTTCCCAAGTAGCGTTAGGTTAATCATTAGTTGAAATAAGCTGGGAGGGTTAATCTTCAGGTAATCTATCTTAATTAACAATTTTGGTCAGGTGAGGCCTTCCTTACCTTACTCGAGAGCAGGAGGAGGAGGACTTGCTAACGTCTACAGATCATCGTCAACCAAGGCAGATAATGAATACCTTTTGTTTACCTTCGTGGCTTAAGAACACATCTAACACCATAAGACTATTCGCCTCAATACAATAATACAGTAATTGATTATTGTATTCTAATAAAATTTACGGTGTATCTTGTGAACCAGATTTATTGTTTGACCTTAGTGAATGAGAAACTGGTTGAAGTGTATTGTGGTAAACATCCTTAAGAGCAGCTCTGTGTGTTCTTACGACCTCAAAGTAACACAAAAGGTAGCCAATATCTACCCTTGATCAGTCACTTTATGTAGATGTCAATTGTGTCATTTTTCTAGACTTAGTGCCCCCTGCAGGAGAAAGTAAATACAATGTTGATATATTTTGGTCACAACACACACTAGTAGATTATTTTTCCTTTTTAACTAAATAATTAACACTATGAAGCTAACTAAATATATAACTCAAAGATGGTAACCAATATGGCGTCGATATTGTTCACATACTCTATGATAAATAGATGTATTGTCTGTTTAATTTTAGGAAAGAATTTAATTTATAAACTTTTGAGAATCTGGATACAGGAGTTTTGTCTTTGTGTGTGTGTGTGTGTGGTGATGATGACGCATACTTTCCTCTGCAGTGAAAAAAATATCTTGACATTGCAAAGTTTAACTGTAAGCCGAAGGAACGTTTGTAATGTGACTTGTTATGTGAAATTGTAACTTGAAATTCTTTGTGAAAAAATATTTCCCTATAAAGTTTGGCAATAAATGAAGTATTACATCAAGGTGTAACTTGTGGTTCCTTGTGGAGTAATTACCTATGTGGACGATACAGCTACTCCAGGGTGTAAGACCTAGAGTAGAAAGTCTTTAGACCTTACCTGAGGTTGAAAGACTCTTATAGTGGAACGTCTTAGGTATTGAAACTTTAATTACAGTAAATAAAATATAATCTACCTAAACATTCCTTCACCTGGCGACAACTAATGATACAGGTGGTGTAATAGCTCTTTAAAATTCCTCCGTTTGATATAATAATGACCACACATGAACTTATAATGTGCAATATCTTGATAACACATTGGCTGCAACATTACACATAGTCCAGTGTATGTGTAGTGAGGGACATCTACCTAAATGAGTTACAGAATGTGGAGTTGAGGCAAAAAAAAGTTGGGACATGTTTGAGATCATCAGTTGAGCCAAACGTTTATACTCAATATTGTTTTAATGGTATTTTAGAGCGACCGAAAAATGTAAACAAAATGGCCGGCTAGGTGACACATACCTTACAAGAAATAAACATGAGAACGAACACACACACACACACACACACACACACACACACACCAGTTTTACCCACATTATCACCAGACTATCGGCATACCTGGTCGGTGGACACCTGCCTCCTCCTCCTCCTCCTCCCCTTGCTAATATGCTAATATGCTAATATGCTCTGGTATGTTCCAGTCTATTTAAGATATGCTCCCATCTATCTTAAAGAGCTTATGCTAGGTTGGTCTGATATGCTCCTCAAAGACTATGCTGATATACTCTTGTCATCTGATATGCCATTATGTTCATATCACTCTAAAGGATATACTAATATGTTCTGATATGTTGGTATGGTTCTGTCTCTCAGAGGGTGTGCTGATGTACTATAAGAGCATATGGGGTATGCTGATATACTTGGTTATGTAGCTAGGCTCATATCTCTCTTACAGGGTATGCTAATATACCCTGATATACTTGCATCTATCTCTGAGCGTATACTGGTTGACTGTAATGACATAAGAGATATGCTGGTATGCTTCTAAGGGAATATGTTAACATACTCTAATAATAATTTGAAATGAGGTTAGCTATACCTTAGATTCAGGGGATATACTGATATGATATGAATTAACCTAGAAGTATACTGATATGTTCTCAAGGCATTCAGGGGATCTGTTAGTATCCTTCGACATACTTTCGGAACAAGGTAAACTGGACCTTCAGAAGATAGGGTGATATGCTGACATATTCTGATGGATCTAAGAGAGAGTGGAAGACTATGAGAGCTAGTTAATATACTCAGGTATGTTGATATCCCTTCATGGCACTTGGGATATATAGTAATATACTCCGATGTGTCTCTTTGGATATACTGATATGCCACTAATGGGTCCCCAGAAAGCAGGAGACAAGTTGATCTGCTTCGAGGACACTAATCTGTATAATGATTTTTTCCCTGACTGTTAAGAAGTATACTGGTATATTTCAAATGTTGCTTAGTATTATAGTATACTTTGGGCTGTTCTGAACATATTTCACAGCTGATTTTCAGAAATATATGCTGCTGTCACTGGCTTGTTTATTCCAGAGACATTGATTATACTTTGAGTATGTTGATATGCTTTGTTACCAGTCAAGGAATATGCTGATATGTTCTGACACTTCTCAGTGATTACCCTGATATACTTAGATACCTGACAGTATTTATTGGAGTATAGTGTCCTATACTCTGATGTCATTCTAGTGATATGCTGATGAGCTGACATACCGCTTTATGTAACTGTGATATATTGAATCATATACATCCATTCCTCATGCTTAATATATATGATATTCTAAACAATGCTGATATTATTTATGTTATACCCTGATTATATACTAACATACTACAGTGTCATTTATAGTGTATGATATTAAACATTCGGGGGTATACTTTGAGGTTATTTAGAGAATATGATGGCAAACGGTGATATACTCTGATGCCATATTTGGTATACACAGATATATTGATATAATATATATAATATACCGATAGATATAACTAAATATCTGTGAAGTAAATCCTGTACTTTTTGATATACCATTCAGGGTGAAGGTATGCTAATATACCACGATAGCACCCGTCTCTCAGCGCTAATATACCCTGATGGCACACTTAACATCCTGGCGCCGGTCGTGGGGTATACTGATATGCTAAAGTCTTCTTCATCTTCTAATATCTCGACTTCAGCTTCGTAAGCTGTGATTACTTAAACGTATTTAACGCTCGTTTACGTAACTTTTTTGTAGAATAAATGAATGTATATCCGGGGTTCTTCTGTTTCTTTGTCCATCTGATGTTTGCGTCCATGTTGAGGAGAACCACTTAGCAGGGCTCGCATTTTCCCATAATGTGTTACCTCAAGTTCCATAATTTGCACTTAGTGAAGCCACGATATCCCGCGTTATGTTGCCCGTCTTACTTCCTTCTGGGTTATGTGTCTTAAGTTGGTGAAAAAATTAAATTAAGGCTGAATTATTGTTAAATGTTAAGGTATTATAGTACTTGTCTGTCGTGTTATTAATATAACATAGTTTCACCAGCAGTATGTACTCAAGAGCTTATTAACATCGTTGACGAGTCAGAGCCGCAACACTGAACCAATCTATATGAACATTAACACAAAAAATAAATTGTTACATTACATCGACTATCAAGACATAACTTACAATACAAATTAATAAATAATTGTACCAGGCAGATAAAATATTAGTTACAAAAAATTATGAAAATAGTCTTAATGTTCACGCCAGAACTTACCCCATAACAAAAGCCATACAACATTTTCCCAGTTAAGACTTCGTTAAATACAATCTCAAACTCCTTCTCAGAAACTGTGTGTTGGTGGTGTGCCACGTGTGGTAATAATAATAATAATAATAATAATAATTAACGGTTTATTGAAAGAGCTTGGCAGCCAGAAGGCTGAAAATATACAGTTACATATTTGGGGAATGGGTTACGAATTACAAATAATATACAAGTGACATAAGTGACACAAATAAGACATATAGTAACTAGATGGGGATCAGCTCAAACTGAGTTCATTTCAACATGGCAGGTCAATAAACTGTTTATGATTATATTTGTAATTAGAGCTAGATTGACGCTTTAGTATGAAATCAATGAAGCTGACAACTACAAGGCATTTTCGTTTTCTCGGGATGGCCAATTACTATGTAATCGAAAGCTGACAAGACAGTGAGTGGTGGAGGAAGTTTTCATGTTGCCAAATTGTTGAGGGTCTACGACTCTTGCAATATCAGCATAAGCCCAGTCAAACACAAAACTTTCACAGATTAGGCTGGGTATTGGGGTGATTGCAATAGGTCGTAGCTGATTTAAGGATTGTGGGCTGGTTGACTTGAGCACTGGTGATACATAAGAGGTCTTCCAGTCAGCTGGGCATCTGGCTTGACTGAGAGAAGCATTGATGATGGAGCAGAGGGGTTTAGCAAGCTCCGGGGAGAACTCCTTGAATAGTTTCATTGGTAAGGCAATGGGGGTGGTAGAGCGTTTTAATTTTAGTTTGTCCAGGCGTTTTGCTACGTCAAATTCCTCTACTAAGTCAGTGGGAAGGGGGGCTGGTAGGTAAGCAGGGAGAGTGGTTGTGTCAAGCCGTGGGAGCGTCTGGCATATAGTAGCGAAATGGTTATTTGTTTGCTCAGCTGCGTCAACATTAGTGAGATGGCTAAGGAAGGGGAGGGGGTGTGTCATATTGTTTAGTCCACAGAGTTCTTTGAGCTTACCATACCATTGACTGATGTTGGTCTGCTTCAGGTGTTGTAATTTGGTTGGGTAGTGGGACTTCTTTGCAGTGCGTATTTCGCGGATGAGTCTGTTGCGAAGTGACCTGTAGCGGATGTGGTCATTGAGATGAAAGGCTCTGTTTCTCTGTTGCATAAGTCTTTTGATCCGAGGTGTGATCCAGGGCAAGTCAGCTGGGTGAGATGTGGTGTGGTGTGTGTGTGTGTGTGTGTGTGTGTGTGACAGCACCTTTGATTTATACAAATATTCACCCAAATGAATAACACCAAGTAATTCACCATGTTATTCACGACTCTTAGATCACTTGGCTTGCGTCTCGCAAAAGGTCGAGCCAGGGTCAGCTGATTCAGTAAACACCGCTCACATTAATAGGGACCTGCCACACTTTGCCATAAACAGATAAATTGTACCGGGAATTTTCCCCCCACACACTCATCATTGTCACTTTATGTAACTTGCTGACAAAACCCATGACCCTTCAGGCCTTTTACGCCCTTAATGCATGAGTCATAAAGGCAAGCATGAACTCCGCATACTTCCCAGTTGGGCACTGTAAACGCTTCTGCGCTTCACCTTGCACAGGATGTAAGGGGGTGCCCAATAAACTAGCCCCCTCGTGGGCAATCTGTAATCACTACCACTGTCTCGCGGCCCAGAGTAGTAGTTGGACATATCACTAGACAGGGAAATTCACACTTAACACAAGTGTTATCTCAAGGTCATATTCACAACACTTCCCTGGACAGAATTCATAATTTATTTTCTCATATTACATCTGTGTGTATACCTGCTACTAGATAAACAGAAAATGCCAAGAAGTGTTTACATCAAGCGCTGCCACTTAAGAGTTCCAAGAACTAAATTAAAACAATTAGTGTGTGTGTGTGCATGGTGTGTGTGTGCATGGTGTGAGTGTGCATGGTGTGTGTGTGTGTGAGTGTGCATGGTGTGTGTGTGTGCATTGTGTGTGTGTGTGTGTGTGTGTATATGGTGTGTGTTTGTTTGTTT
>NW_024742841.1:0-16493 GCF_018991925.1 Homarus americanus
ACACCCTGGTACACCTTTGACCTCCCAGGTACCTCAGACACTCCCTGGTACACCTCTGACACTCCCTGGTACAACTCTTTCACTCCTCGTTCTCCTGACACTCCCAGGTACACCTCAGACACTCTAGGTACACCTCACACTCCAAAGTACACCTCTCACACTCAGGTACTCCTGTGACACTCTCTGGTACTTCTCTGACACTCCCAGGTACACCTCAGACACTCCCAGGTACACCTCAGACACTCCAGGTACATCCTCTGACACTCCCAGGCACACCTCTGACCTCCCAGGTGCACCGCTGACACTGCCAGGTACCTCTGACACTCCATGTACACCTCCGACATTCCAGGTACACCCCAGACACTCCCAGGTACACCTCAGACACTCCAGTGCACCTCCACACTCCTGCCAGTACACCTCCGACCTCCCTGGTACACCTCAGACACTCCCAGGTACACCTCGACATCCCAGGTACCTCTGACCTCCCAGGTACCTCCTGACACTCCAGGTACACCTCTGACACTCCCAGGTACTCCTCAGACATTCCCTGGTACACCTCTGACACTCCCAGGAACACCGGTACACCTCTGGGCTTCCCAGGAGCTGCCTCTGGCCTCCCAGGTACTCCTGAACTGCTGGTACACCTCCTGACCTCCCAGGAACACGTCAAGACTCCCAGATACCTCCTGACCTCCCAGGTACACCTCCGACACTCCCAGGTACACATCCGACACTCCCCAGGTACCTTCTTACCTCCCAGGTACACCTACTGCGACACTCCCAGGTACCTCTGACCTCCCAGGTACACCTCCTGACACTCCCAGGTACACCCCAGACACTCTCAGGTACACTTCTCCACCTCCCAGGTACACCTCCGACACTCTGGGTACACCTCCTGACCTCCCAGGTACACCTCCTGACACTTGAGTGCACCTCCTGACCTCCCAGGTACACCTTTCACACCTCCCGAGGTACTCCACTAACATTCACTGGTACCTCTGACATTCCCGTTACACCGCTGACACTGCCAGGTACACCTCTGATGCTCCATGTACACCTCCGGCCTCCCAGGTACCTCTGACACTCCCAGGTACTCTTTTCGAGCCTCCCTGGTACACCCCAACCTCCCCAGGTACCTCTGACCTCCCAGGTACCTCCGACCTCCCAGGTACACCTCCTGACTCTCCTGGTACACCTCCTGAGCCTCCCAGGTACACCTCTTGACACTCCAGTTAGCTCCGACCTCCCAGGGGAAACCTCCGATACTCCACAGGTACACCTCTGACACTCCAAATTGCACCTCAGAAACTTCCTGGGTACACCTCCTGGCACTCCCAGGTACACCTCTTTCACCCCTGGTTCTCCTTGACACTCCAGGTACTCCACTGACACTCCTTGGTACACCCTGACACTCCCAGGTACACCTCCATGCTCCCAGGTACCTCTGACACTCCCAAGTTCATCCTGACCTCCCAGTACATCTCTGACACTCAGGTACACCTGTGACTCTCAGGTACACCTGTGACCTCAGGTACACCTGTGACACTCCCAGGTACGCCCACCGACACTCCCAGGTACAACTCCGACACTCCAGGTAAACGTCGATACTCCCTAGGTACACCTCTGACACTCCCAGGTACCTCTGACACTCCTAGGTATTCCTCGACACTCCTGGTACATCCTGACACTCCCAGGTACACCTCAGACACTCCCTGGTACACCTCTGACACTCCCAGGTACACCTCTTTCATTCCTGGTTCGCCCCTGACACTCCCAGGTACACCTCAGACAGTCCCAGGTACACCTCAGACACTCAGGTACACCTCAGACCTCCCAGGAACACCTCCCAGGCCTCCCAGGTACACCTCAGACACTCCTAGGTACACCTCCTCCCAGGTACACCTCCTCACCTCAGGTGCTCCTGTGACACTCCTGGTATTTCTGACACTCCCAGGTACACCTCAGACACTCCCAGGTACACCTCAGACCCAGGTACACTGCTGCACTGCCAGGTACACTTCTGACACTCATGTACCTCCGACACTCCCAGGTACACCTCTGGCCTCCCAGGTACTCCGCAGCAGTCCCTGGGCACACCCCTGACCTCCCGTACACCTCCGACACTCCCAGGTACAACTCTGGCCTCCCAAGTTCTCCACTGGCCTCCCCTTGTGCACACTGGCCTCCCAAGTACGTCCGCACTCCCAGATACACCTCTGACCTTTCGTAGGTACATCAGCCTCCCAGGTACACGTGTGACACTCCCAGGCCACACCTGTGACACTCTAGGTACAACTCGATACTCCCAGGTACCTCTGACACTCCCAAATTACACCTCTGACCTCCATGTACACCTCCGACACTCCCAGATTTACACCTCTGACCTCCCAGGTAATTCCACTGGCCTCCCTAGTGCACCCTGGCCTCCCAAAATTTTTCTGACACTCCCAGGTACACCCCAGACACTCCCAGGTACACTTCTTACACTCCCAGGTACACCTCCGACACTACCAGGTACACCTCTGACACTCCCAGGTACATCTCTTACACTCCCAAGGTAGACCTCTGGCCTCCCAGGTACTCTGACACTCCAAGAACTCTACAGTCCCAGGTACCTCCTGTGACACTCCCAGGTACACCTCAGACACTCCCAGGCTACCTCTGGACACTCCAGTACACCTCTGATCACTCCTGGTACAACTCTGACACTCCCAGTTACACCCTGACACTCCTGCACACCTCTGACACTCGTACACCTTCTCATACCTGAGGTACACCTCTGACACTCCCAGGTACACCTCCGATACCCAGGTAAACCTCAGACACTCCCAGGTACACCCTGACACTCCCAGGTACACCTCCGCTATCTCCCAGGCCACTGACACCCCAGTTACACCCCGACACTCCCAGTGCACCCCGACACCTCACAGGTACACCTCCTGATACTCCCAGGTACACCTCTGAAACTCCCAGGTACACCTCTGACACCCCAGGTACCCACAGACATTCCCTGGTACACCTCTGACACTCCCAGGAACACGTCCAAGACTCCCAGATACACCTCTGACACTCCCAGGTACACCTCTGACACTCCCAGGTGCCACCTCTGACACTCCCAGGTACACCTCCGATACTCCCAGGTACACCGCTGACACTCCCAGGTACACCTCTGACACTCCTAGGTACCTCTGTCACCCCTGGAACACCCTAACACCTGGGCACACCGCTGACACTCCCAGGTACACCGCTGACACTCGCCAGGTACACCTCAGACACTGCCAGGTACACCTCAGACACTGCCAGGTACACCTCAGACACTCCAGGTACACCTCAGACACCCAAGGTGCACCCCTGACACCCCAAGTGCACCTCAGACACTCCCAGGCACACCTCTGACCTCCCAGGTACACCTCAGACACTCCCGGTACACCTCTGACACTCCCAGGTACACCTCTGACACTCCCAGGTACACCTCTGACACTCCCAGGTACACACCTCCGACACCCCAGGTACACCTCCGACACTCCCAGTACACTTCTACACTTCCCAGGTACACTCCTGACACTCCCAGGTACAACCTGACACTCCCAGGTAAACCTCCGATACTCCTAGGTACACCTCTGACACCCCAGGTACACCTCTACACTCCCAGGTACACCCTCCGACACTACCAGGTACACCTCTGACACCCCAGGTACATCTCTTACACTCCCGCAGACCTCTCTGACACTCCAGGCACATCTCTGACAGTCCCAGGTACTCTGACACTCCCAGGCACACCTCATGACACTCCCAGGTACACCTCTGACACTCCCAGGTACACCTCCGATATTCCCAGGTACAACTCTGACACTCCCAGTTACACCCCTGACACTCCCTGGTACACCTCTGACACTCCCAGGTACACCTCTCATACTCCGAGGTACACCTCTGACACTCCCAGGTACACCTCCGATACTCCCAGGTAAACCTCAGACACTCCCAGGTACACCTCTGACACTCCCAGGTACACCTCCGCTATTCCCAGGTACACCTCTGACACTCCCAGTTACACCCTGACACTCCTGTACACCTCTGACACCCAGGTACACCTCTGATACTCCCAGTACACCTCTGAAACTCCCAGGTACACCTCTGACACTCCCAGGTACTCCACAGACATTCCCGGTACACCTCTGACACTCCCAGGAACACGTCCAAGACTTCTGATACACCTCTGACACTCCCAGGTACACCTCTGACACTCCCAGGTACACCCCGACACCCCAGGTACACCTCCGATACTCCCAGGTACACCGCTGACACTCCCAGGTACACCCTGACACCCTAGGTACTCCTCTGTCACTCTGGAAACACCTCTAACACTCCCAAGTACACACACCGCTGACACTCCCAGGTACACTGCTGACACTGCCAGGTACACCTCAGACACTGCCAGGTACACCTCAGACACTGCCAGGTACACCTCAGACACCTGCACACCTCAGACACTCCAGGTGCACCTCTGACACTCCCAGGTGCACCTCAGACACTCCCAGGCACACCTCTGACACCCTGGTACACCCCACACTCCCAGGTACACCGCTGACACCCCAGGTCACACCTCTGACACTCCGGTACACCTCCCTGACACTCCCAGGTACACCTCCGACACTCCCCAGGTACACCTCCGACACTCCCAGGTACACTTCTACCCTCGTACACCTCTGACACTCCCAGGTACAACTCCGACACTCCCAGGTAAACCTCCGATACCTAGGTACACCTCTGACACTCCCAGGTACACCTCTGACACTCTGGGTACACCTCAGACACCCCAGGTACACCTCAGACACTCCCAGGCACACCTCTGACACCCGGGCACACCTCTGACACTCCCAGGCACACCTGTGACACTCCCAGGTACACCTCCTGATACTCCGTGTACACCTCTACACTCCCAGGTACCACCTCTGACACTCCTAGGTACTCCTGTCACTCCCTGATACACCTCTAACACTCCCAGGTGCACCGCTGACACTCCCAGGTACACTGCTGACACTGCCAGTACACCTGACACTAGGGCACCTCTGGACACTGCCAGTACACCTCAGACACTGCCAGGTACACCTACACTGCCAGGTACACCAGACACTCCCAGGTACACCTCAGGCACTCCCAGGTACAGCTGACACTCCCAGGTACACCTCTGACACTCCCAAGTACCTCTGACACTCCCAGGTCACACCTCTGACACTCCCAGGTACACCTCAGACACTGCCAGGTACACTGCAGACACTCCCAGGTACACCTCAGACACTCCAAGGTGTATCTCCGACACTCCCAGGTGCACCTCTGGCACTCCCAGGCACACCTCTGACACTCTCAGGTACACATCAGACACTCCCAGGTACACTTTCACACTGCCAGGTACACCTCCGATATTCCCAGGTACACCCTCCGAAACTCCCAGGTACACCTTTGAGACCCCAGGTACCCACTGACACTCCTTGTACACCCTCTGACATTGCCAGGTACACTTCTGACACCTGAGGTACTCCTCGTGACACTCCCGGATACACCTCCGACACTCCTGGTACACCTCCGATATTCCTCAGGTACACCTCTGATACTCCCAGGTACACCTTTGAGACTACGCAGTACTTCACTGACACTCCTGGTACACCACTGACATTCCCAGGTACACCTCTCACACTCCCCTGGTACACCTCCGATATTCCCAGGTACACCTCCGATATTCCCGTACACCTCCGATATTCCCAGGTACACCTCCGATACTCCCAGGTACACCTTTGAGACTCCCAGGTACTTCACTGACACTCCCTTGTATACCTCTGACATTCCCAGGTACTCCTCTGACACTTCCAGGTACACCTCTGATACTCCCAGGTACAACTCCGACACTCCCAGGTAAACCTCCGATACTCCTAGGTACACCTCTGACACACCCTGGTACACCTCTGACACTCCCAGGTGCACCTCTTTCACTCCCTGGCGCTCCCCTGACACTCCGAGGTACACTTCAGACACTCCCAGGTACACCTCTGACACTCCCAGGTACACCTCAGACACTCCTAGGTACACCTCTCACACTCCAAGGTACTCCTGTGACACTCCCTGGTACTTCTCTGACACTCCCAGGCACACCCTCAGACACTCCGGTACACCTCAGACACTCCCGGTACACACCTCCCACTCCCAGGTACACCTCTACACCCCCAGGTACACCTCCGACACTCCCAGGTACACCCCTGACACTCCCATGTACACCTCTGGCACCTCCAGGTGCACCCCAGACACCCCAGGTACACTTCTCACACCCCAGGTACACCCTGACACTCCTAGGTACCTCTGTCACTCCCTGATACACGTTTAACACTCGTACACCGCTGACACTCCCAGGTACACCGCTGACACTGCCAGGTACACCTCGGACACTGCCAGGTACACCTCGACACTGCCAGGTATACCTCAGACACTCCCAGGTACACCTCAGTCACCCAAGGTGCACCTCTGACACTCCCACTGCATCTCTGACACTCCCAGGCACACGTCTGACACTCCCAGGCACACCTCAGACACGCCCAGGCACACCCCTCAGTCACCCAAGGTGCACCTCTGACACTCCCAAGTGCATCTCTGACACTCCCAGGCACACGTGTGACACTCCCAGGTACACCCTCAGACACGCCCAGGTACACCGCTACACTCCCAGGTACACCTCTGACACACCCAGGCACACCTCTGACACTCCCAGGTACACCTCCGACACTCCCAGGTACACCTCCGACACCCCAGGTACACTTCTTACACCCCAGGTACACCTCCGACACCCCAGGTACACCTCTGACACTCCCAGGTACACCTTTCACACTCCCAGGTACTCCACTGACATTCACTGGTACACCTCTGACATTCCCAGGTACACACCCGCTGACACTGCCAGGTACACCTCTGACACCCATGTACACCTCTGACATTCCCAGGCACACCTCCACACTCCCAGGTACACCTCTGACTCTCGTACACCCAGACACTCCCAGGTACACCTGTACCTCCCAGGCTACCCCTGACACTCCCAGGTACAACTCCGACACTCCCAGGTAAACTGATACCCTAGGTACACCTCTGACACTCCCAGGTACACCTCCTGACACTCCTAGGTATTCCTCTGACACTCCCTGGTACATCTCTGACACCCAGGTACACACCTCACACCCTGGTACACCCTCTGACACCCCAGGTACACCTCTTTCATTCCCTTGTTCGCCCCTTGACACTCCCAGGCACACCTGACAGTCCCAGGTACACCTCAGACACCTCATAGGTACACTCCAGACTCCCAGGAACACCTCTGACACTCCCAGGTACACCTCAGACACCCTAGGTACACCTCTCACACCTCCCAGGTACACCTCTCACACTCCCAGGTACCCTGTGACACTCCCTGGTACTTCTTGACACCCCAGGTACACCTCAGACACTCCCAGGTTCACCTAGACACTCCTAGTACACCTCAGACACTCCCAGGCACATCTCTGACACTCCCAGGTACACTGCTGACAATGCCAGGTACACTTCTGACACTCCATGTACACCTCCGACACCCAGGTACACCCTGACACTCCCAGGTACTCACTGACACTCCCTGGTACACCCCTGACACTCCCAGGTACACCTCCGACACTCCCAGGTACAACTCTGACACTCCCAAGTTCTCCACTGACATTCCCTGGTACACCTCTGACACTCCCAGGTACACGTCCAACACTCCCAGATACACCTCTGACACTCGTAGGTACATCTCTGACACTCCCAGGTGCCACCTGTGACACTCCCAGGTACACCTGTGACACTCCTAGGTACACCTCCGATACTCCCAGGTACACCTCTGACACTCCCAGGTACACCTCTGACACTCCATGTACACCTCCGACACTCCCAGGTACACCTCTGACACCCAGGTCATTCCATTGACACCCCTGGCACCCCTGACACTCCCAGGTACACCTCTGACACCCCAGTACACCCCAGGACACTCCCAGGTACACTTTACACTCCCAGGTACACCTCCGACACTACCAGGTACACCTCTGACACTCCCAGGTACATCTCTTACACTCCCAGACCCCTCTGACACTCCCAGGTACATCTCTGACACTCCCAGGTACTCCTGTGACACTCCCAGGTACACCTCCAGACACTCCCGTACACCTCTGACACTCCCAGGTACACCTCGATATTCCCAGGTACACCTCTGATACTCCCAGGTACACACCTTGAGACCTTCCGTACCCACTGACACTCCTGGTACACCTCTGACATACCCAGTTACACCTCTGACACTCCCAGTTACACCCCTGACACCCCTGGTAAACCCTGACACTCCCAGGTACACCTCTGATACTCCCAGGTACACCTCTGACACTTCCAGGTACACCTCCGATACTCCCAGGTACACCTCCGATACTCCGAGTTGACATCCTGACACTCTCAGGTACTCCTCTGACACTCTTGGTTCACCTCTGAGACTCCCGGGTACCCCTGACACTCCTGGTACACCTCCGATATTCCCAAGTACACCTCCGATATTCCCAGGTACACCTCCGATACACCCAGGTAAACCTTTGAGACTCCCAGGTACTTCACTGACACTCCTGCATACCTCTGACATTCCCAGGTACTCCAATGACACTCCCAGGTACACCTCTGATACTCCCAGGTACACCCTGACACTCCTAGGTATTCCTCTGACTCACCCTGGTACACCTCAGACACTCCCAGGTCCGCCTCCAACACCCCAGGTACAACCCGACACTCCCAGGTAAACCTCCGATACTCCTAGGTACACCTCTGACACCTCCCAGGTACACCTCTGACACACCTAGGTATTCCTCTGACACACCCTGGCACACCTTGACACCCAGGTACACCTCAGACACTCTGTTACACCTCTGACACCCCTGTACACCTCTTTCACTCCTCGTTCTCCCCTGACACTCCCAGGTACACCTCAGACACTCCTAGGTACACCTCTCACACCCAAGGTACACCTCTCACACTCCCAGGTACCTGTGACACTCTCTGGTACTGACACTCCCAGGTACACCTCAGACACGCCCAGGTACACCCCTGGACACTCCCAGGTACATCTCTGACACTCCCAGGCACACCTCTGACACTCCAGGTGCACCGCTGACACTGCCAGGCTACACCCTGACACTCCATGTACACCTCCGACACTCCCAGGTACACCCCTGACATTCCCAAGTACCCACTGACACTCCCTGGTACACCCCTGACACTCCCAGGTACACCCTGGGACACCCCAGGGAACACCTCAGACACTCCCAGGTACACTGCTCACACTCCGAAGTACACCTCCGACACTCCCTGGTACACTCCTGACACTCCCAGGTACACCTCTACACTCCAAGGTACACCTCTGACACTCCCAGGTACCTACAGACATTCCCTGGTACACCTCTGACACTCCCAGGAACACGTCCAAGACTCCCAGATACACCTCCTGACACTCCCAGGTACACCTCCGACACTCCCAGGTACAACTCTGACACTCCCAAGTCTCCACTGACATTCCCTGGTACACCCTGACACCCCAGGTACACGTCCAACACTCCCAGATACACCTCTGACACCGTAGTACATTCTGACACTCCCAGGTACACCTCTGACACTCCCAGGTACACCCTGTGACACTCCAGGTACACCTCCTGGATACTCCAGGCACTCGACACTTGGTACACTTCGACACTCATGTACACCTCCGACACTCCTGTGTACACCTCTGACACTCCCAGGTATTCCATTGACACTCCCTGGTCACTCGACATGTACACTCTGACACTTGACACCCCAGACACTCCGTACACTTCTTACACTCCTGGTACACCTCTCCGACACTACCAGGTACACCTCTGGACATCCCCAGGTACATCTCTACACCCTCAGGCACCTCCTGACACTCCCCAGGCACACCCTGACACTTCCCAGGTACTCCTGTGACACTCCCAGGCACACCCTCTGACACCCCAGGTACACCTCTGACACTCCCAGGTACACCTCCGATATTCCCAGGTCCACCTCTGATACTCCCAGGTACACCTTGAGACCTCTGGTGTACCCACTGACACTCCTGGTACACCTCTGACATACCCGTTACACCTCTGACACTCCCAGTGTACCACCCCTGACACTCCCTGGTACACCTCTGACACTCCCAGGTACACCTCTGACTTGGTGTACACCTCTGACACTTGTACACCTCCGATACTCCCAGGTACACCTCGATACCCGGAGTTACATCTCTGACACTCTCAGGTACTCCTCTGACACTCTTGGTTCACCTCTGAGACTCCCAGGTACACCTCTGACACTCCCGGTACACCTCCGATATTCCCAAGTACACCTCCGATATTCCCAGGTACACCTCCGATACACCCAGGAAAACTCTTGAGACTCCCAGGTACTTCACTGACACTCCTGGTATACCTCTGACATTCCCAGGTACTCCACGACACTCCCAGGTACACCTCTGATACCCGTACACCTCTGACACTCCTAGGTATTCCTCTGACCTACCCTGGTACACCCCTGGACACTCCCAGGTCCGCCTCCAACACCCAGGTACAACTCCGACACCCCAGGTAAACCTCCGATACTCCTAGGTACACCTCTGACACTCACAGGTACACCTCTGACACACCCTAGGTATTCCTCTGACACACCCTGGTACACCTTTGACACTCCCAGGTACACCTCCGACACTCCCTGTTGCCACCTCTGACACTCCCTGGTACACCTTTCACTCCCTGTTCTCCCCTGACACCCCAGGCACACCTCAGACACCCTAGGTACACCTCCTCACACCCAAGTACACCTCTCACACTCCCAGGTACCTCCTGTGACACTCTCTGGTACTTCTGACACTCCCAGGCACACCTCAGACACTCCCAGGTACACCTCAGACACTCCCAGGTACATCTCTGACACTCCCAGGCACACCTCTGACACTCCCAGGTGCACCGCTGACACCGCAGGTACACCTCTGACACTCCATGTACACCTCCGACACTCCCAGGTACACCCCTGACACTCCCAGGTACTCCACTGACACTCCGGTACACCCCGACACTCCCAGGTACACCCTGTGACACCCCCAGAACACCTCCTCAGACACTCCCAGGTACACTGCTCACACTCCCAAGTACACCTCCGACACTCCTGGTACACCTCTGACACTCCCAGGTACACCTCTGACACTCCCAGGTACACCTCTGACACTCCTGCAGGTACCTGCACATTCCTGGTACACCTCTGACACTCCCAGGAACACGTCCAAGACTCCCAGATACACCTCTGACACTCCCAGGTACACCTCTGACACTCCCAGGTACACCTCTGACACTCCCAGGTACACCTCCGATACTCCCAGGTACACCGCTGACACTCCCAGGTACACCTCTGACACTCCCAAGTACACCTCTGACACTCCCAGGTACACACCTCCTGACACTTCCAGGTACACCTCCGACACTCCCAGGTACACTTCTACACTCCCAGGTACACCTCCGACACTCCCAGGTACACCTCTGACACTCCCAGGTACACCCTCCTGACACTCCTGTGTGCCACCCTGCACACTCCCAGGTACACCTCTGACACTCCCAGGTACACCTCCGACACTCCCAGGTACACCTCTGACACTTCCCAGGCCACCTCCGACACTCCCAGGTACACCTCCTGACACTCCCAGGTACACCTTCTCACACTCCCAGGTACTCCACCGGACATTCACTGGTACACCTCTGACATTCCCAGGTACACCGCTGACACTGCCAGGTACACCTCTCGACACTCCATGTACACTCTGACACTCCCGTGTACACCTCTGACACTCCCAGGTACCTACTGACACTCTTGGTACACTTCTGACACTCCCAGGTACACCTCTGACACTCCGTGTACACCTCTGACACTTGCACCTCCGACACTCCCAGGTACACTCTGACTCTCCCTGGTACACCTCTGACACTCCCAGGTACACTTCTGACACTCCCAGGTACAACTCCGACACTCCCAGGTACACCTCCGATACTCCTAGGTACACCTCTGACACTCCCAGGTACACCTCAGAAACTCCCTGGTACACCCTGGCACCCCGTACACCTCTTCACCCCCTGGCTCCCTTGACACTCCCAGGTACTCCACTGACACCCTTGGTACACCCCTGACACCCCAGGCACACCTCCGACACTCCCAGGTACACCTCTGACACCCCCAAGTTCTCCACTGACACTCCTGGTACACCTCTGACACTCCCAGGTACACGTCCAACACTCCCGGATACACCTCTTGACACTCCCGGTGGTACATCTCTGACACTCCTCAGGCCACCTGTGACACTCCCAGGTACACCTGGGGCCACTCCCAGGTACACCTGTGACACTCCCAGGTACACCTGACACTCGTACAACTCCGGACACTCCCAGGTAAACTCCGGACACTCCTAGGTACACCTCTGACACTCCCAGGTACACCTCTGGACACTCCTAGGTATTCTCTGACACCTCTGGTACATCTCTGACACCCCAGGTACACCTTCTGACACTCCCCTGGTACACCTTGACACTCCCAGGTACACCTCTTTCACTCCCCTGGTCCACCCCTGACACTCCCAGGTACACCTCTGACACTCCCAGGTACACCTCAGACACTCCCAGGTACACCTCAGACACTCCTGGTAACATCTCTGACACTCCCAGGTACACCTCTGACACTCCTAGTACACCTCTGACCTCCCAGGTACACCTCACACTCCTGCAGTACCTCCTGTGACACTCCCGGTACACCTCTCTGACACTCCCAGTACACACCTCAGACACTTGTACACTCTGACACTCCTAGGTACACCTCTCGACACTCCCAGGTACACCTCTGACACTCCCAAGTACACCCTCTGACTCATGTACACTCTCCGACACTCCGGCACACACCTCTGACACCCCAGTATTCCACTGACACTCTGGTACACCCCTGACACTCCCAGGTACACCTCTGACACTCCCAGGTACACCTCCTGACACTCCCAGGTACACTTACACTCCCAGGTACACCTCCGACACTGGTACACCTCTGACACTCCTGTGCAGACCTCTCTGACACTCCCAGGTACATCTCTGACACTCCCAGGTACTCCTGTGACACCCAGGTACAATTCCCTGTGACACTCCCAGGTACACCTCTTTCTACCTCAGGTACACCTCCGGATATTCCTGTGTTCTTGACACCCCAGTTACACCCCTGACACTCCCCGGTACACCTCTGACACCCCAGGCACACCTCTCATACCTGAGGTACACCTCTGACAATTTGGTGGTACACCGATACTCCCAGGTAAAACCTGTGACACTCCCAGGTGGCCACCTCTGACACTCCCAGGTACACCTCCGCTATTCCCAGGTACAATTCTCTGGACACTTGCAGTTAAGCAATTCCCCTACTACCTCCTGGCATACCTCTCGACACTCCCAGGTACACACCTCCTCTGATACTCCCAGGTACACTGACAATTTGGTGTACACTGAGCACTCTGCAGGTGCCACCTCTGACACTTGCTACACCCCTGACACTCCCTGGTACACCTCTGACACTCCCAGGTACACTCCTCTGATACTCCCAGGTACACCTCTGGAAACTCCCAGGTACACCTCTGACACTCCCAGGTACCCACAGACATTCCCTGGTACAATTCCCTGACACTCCCAGGAACACGTCCAAGACTCCTGTGATACCCCTGACACTCCCAGGTACACCTTCTGACACACTCCCAGGTACACCTCTGACACTTGCAGGTACACCTCCGATACTCCCAGGTGTGTGCCACCGCTGACACCTGTACACCTCTGACACTCCTAGGTACCTCTGTCACTCCCTGGAAACACCTCTAACACACCCTGGTGTACACCGCTGACACTCCTGCGTACACCGCTGACACCGCCAGGTACACCTCAGACACCTCCTGCCAGCAGCCCTCAGACACCGCCAGGTACACCTCAGACACTCCCAGGTACACTCAGATACCCAAGGTGCAATTCTCTGACACCTCCCAAGTGCACTCCTGTGACACTCCCAGGCACACCTCTGACACCCCAGGTACACCCCAGACACTCCCAGGTACACGCCGACCACTCCCAGGTGGCCACTCCCTGACACTCCCAAGTACACCCTTGACACTCCCAGGTACACTTCGACACTCCCAGGTACACCTTCTGGACACTCCCAGGTACAGCCTCACACTCCCCAGGTACAATTTCATTGTACTCCCAGGTACAACTCTGACACTCCCAGGTAAACCTCCGATACTCCTAGGTACACCTCTGACACTCCCAGGTACACCCCTGGGACACTCCCAGTACACCTCTGCACACTCCCAGGTACACCCTGTGACACTCCCAGGTACACCTCTGACACCCCAGGTACACCTCTGACACTCCAGGTACACCTGTGACACTCCCAGGTACACCTGATACTCCCAGGTACACCTCTCTGACACTCCCAGGTACACCTCTGACACTCCTAGTACTCCTCTGTCACTCCCCGATACACCTCTAACACTCCCAGGTGCACCGCTGACACACTCCCTGGTGTACAATCGCTGACACTGGCCTCAGGTACACCCCTAGACACTGCCAGGTACACCTCAGACACCAAGCAGGTACACCTCAGACACTGCCAGGTACACCTCAGACACCCCAGGTGTACACCTAGACACTCCCAGGTACACCTCAGGCACTCCCAGGTACACCGCTGACACTCCCAGGTACACCTCTGACACTCCCAAGTACACCTCTGACACTCCCAGGTACAATTTCTGACACTCCCAGGTCCACTCCTTGTGACACTGCCAGGTACACTGCAGACACTCCCAGGCATACCTCAGACACTCCAAGGTGTATTCTCCGATACTCCTGGGTACCATACTCCTTGTGTAAGTACACCTCTGACACTCTTGCGGGTACACCTCAGACACCTCTGTACACTTCTACACTGCCAGGTACACTTCCGATATTCCTGTGTACACTCCGAAACTCCCAGGTACACCTTGAGACTCCCAGGTACCCACTGACACTCCCTTGTACACAATTCCCTGACATTGCTGTGTACACTTGACACTGGTACCCGTGACACCCCAGATACACCTGACACTCTGGTACACCTCCGATATTCCCAGGTACACCTCTTCTTCTGATACTCCCAGGTACACCTTTTGAGACTCCCAGGTACTTCACTGACACTCCTGGTACACCGTACTGACATTCCCAGGTACACCTCTGACACTCCCTGGTACACCTCCTATATTCCCAGGTACACCTCTGGATATTCCTGTACACCTCCGATACTCCCAGGTACACCTTTACACTCCTGCGTACTTCACTGACACTCCCGGCATACCTCCGACATTCCCAGGTACCTCTGACACTCCCAGGTACACCTCTGATAATTCCCAGGTACAACTCCGACACCTGCAAACCTCCGATACCCTAGGTACACCTCTGACACCCCCAGCACACCTCTCTGACACTCCTAGGTATTCCTCTGCCACACCCTGGTGCCACCTCTCCTGACACTCCCAGGTACACCCTGTGACACCTGCACACTCCTGACACTCACAGGTACACCTCCTTCTACTCCTGTTCTCTGACACCTGAGGTACACTCAGACACTCTCTTATTACACCTCTGAGGCCTCTGTGTACACCTCAGACACCCCTAGGTACACCTCTCACACTCCAAGGCACCTGTGACAATTCCCTGGTACTCTGACACTTCCTGCACACCTCAGACACTCCTCAGGTACACCTCAGACAATCCCAGGTACACCTCTCACACTCCCAGGCACACCTCTGACACTCCCAGGTACACCGCTGACACTGCCATGTACACCTCTGACACTCATGTACACCTCCTACACTCCCAGGTACACCTCCCCTGACATTCTGTGCACCTACTGACACTCCCTGCTAAGCACCCTGACACTCCCAGTTACACTTCTGACACTCCTGCACACCTCAAACACTCCTGGTGTACACCCCCAGACACCCTTGCAAGTACAACTCTTACAGACACCTCCCAAGTACACTTCTCACACTCGCAAGTACACCTGACACTCCCAGGTACACCTCTTGGGACACTCCCAGGTACAATTCCCTGACACTCCCAGCACCCCTGATACCCTGGTGTACACCTCCGACACTCCCCAGGTACACCTCTGACACTCCCAGGTATTCCACTGACACTCCTTGGTACACCCCTAACACTCCCAGGTACACCTCTCGACACTCCAAGGTACACCCCAGGCACTCCCAGGTACCCTTACACTCCCAGGCCACCTCCGGACACTACCACAGTTACACCTCTGACACTCCCAGGTACATCTCTTAAACTCCCAGAACCCTCTGATACCTGGTGCAC